>NC_134020.1:2225694-2527361 GCF_040712315.1 Castanea sativa | reverse complement strand
AAACACATCCTTATATCCTTGCAACAAAGAGACAACAACAATAGGCAAAGATTCGTCAAGTTCATTAGTATTAAAACACACCTCTTTGTACAAGAGTACAAATATAGACTGATTTGTATAAAAAATACCCTTGACATCACTCGCTTTAGCATAAAAACTCCCTTTTTTTTTTTCTCTCATTTTTTTCACCCTTAACTGTCTTTTCACTCTTTTTTATGTTTTCACTCTCTTTTTTTCTTTCACTCTCTTTCTCATCATCTTTGTTTGAACTCTTAGTCTCATAATTTTTCAAGTCATTCTCTCTTTTCAGTTTCATTTGATCTTCATACACTTGTCTGGGAGTCAACGATACAAGAGTAATGGTTTTATTATCTTTTACAAAAGAATGCCTATTCTTGAACCCGTCATAATTGACCCTCCTATCAAACTGCCATGGCCTGCCTAATAAAAGGTGACCCACTTGCATTGGAACAACATCACAAAGTACTTCATCCTTGTACCTCCCAATTGAAAAAGAAGCCAGTACTTGCTTATTTACCTTAACCTCTCCACAATCATTCAACCACTGCAACTTATATGGTCTAGGGTGTTTCAAGGTAGGTAAATTCAATTTTTCAAAAGTAAAGTAGTGCTAGCCACATTAGTACAGCTCCCCCCGTCTATAATCATACTACATACCTTATTGTTGATGCGGCATCTAGTATGAAAAATGTTCTCCCTTTGTTGTTCCATGTCATCCTCTTTGACTTGGGCACTTAAAGCACGCCTAGCCACAAGTGACTCGCCCTCCAGTGGATACTTCACATCATCATCACAAGCATCCTCAAGTGATGGAATCTGGTCATCATCTCCCTCGCTTTCAGTTTCCACCTCTCCATCAATACGTGGTATCATAGTCCTCTTATTTGGGCATTGTAAAGAAATATGACCTACTCCCAAACAACGAAAACACGTAATATCACGATTACGAATTTGAGATTCATTTTTACCTTTGTTGACACTGGGAGCTTCATCTCTCCTTTTTGGTGGTTCAGTTTTGGACTTGAAAACAGCCCCTTCGTCTTTCCTCCCATTTGACCTCAATGAAGCAGAGGAGCCTGGATTTTGAAATGACCGAGTTCCTTTCCTTTGAAGCTGCCGTTCCACCTTTATTGCCATATGCACCATGTCCTCCAACTTTACGTAGTGCTGCAACTCCACCACGTTGGCAATGTCCCGATTCAGCCCATTCAGAAACCTTGCCATGGTAGCTTCTCTATCCTCCTCTACATTTGCCCAAATCATAGCAATCTCCATCTCCTCGTGGTAGTCATCCATGCTCTTATAGCCTTGAGTAAGACTCTATAATTTCTGATACAAGTCCCTATAGTTGTGACTAGGAACAGACCGCCTCCTCATGATGGCCTTCATTTCCTCCCAAGTCTCAACAGGTCTCTCATGGTTTCTCCTTTTGTTCATCACAAGTTGATCCCACCATATAATAGCATAGTCAGTAAACTCAATGACAATGAGTTTTACCTATTTCTCCTCGGAGTGGTTGTGGCACTCAAAAATTAACTCCACCTTCTTCTCCCACTCCAAGTATGCTTCTGGATCATTTTTCCCTTGGAACGTTGGTATCTTCATTTTTATGTTTCCTAGGTTTTTGTCAGTCCCATATTGCCATCTTGGATCTCTTCGAAAACCTCTACCATGTCTTTCTCCCCTTGGCATAAACCTGCCCTCATTGTTCAATGAAGCTTGATCTTCTTCATCTTCAAACTCATCCTCGTGGTAGTCATCAGAATCATCCATGCACGCACGCCTTTCTTGACTTCTAGCATTAGGGCCTCTTTGGGGACGCTCCTCACGTAAAGTAGCAATAACAGTGTCTTATCTATCCATCCAATCCTGAATCTCATTGAGCACCACATTCATGTGTTCAAATTGTTGTTGCATAGCCTACAAAATGATTGACGACTCCTCCCCTCCTTCCCTATTTGATGTTTCGCCCCTAGAAGACATAATTTTTAAACTACATAAAATTGTTAGAAATAATTCCTCACAACACTCCCTTACGTGTTTGCACTCAAATTATGTCACTCCCACTCGTGTTTCACTCTTAAATTGGCTTTTTGCCGATATTAGTCTCACATGCTCTTGCCTTTTTCCACTCGTAGCTTCCCCTTTCTAGTTCTGCATTAAACTAATAAACTTGATCAAGAAATTCAACTTGTAGTGTTTAAAAAAATACCAATGGCAAGAAAATATGACAGAAACACTAAATCAAAGGAAAAGGAAAAAGAAAACAATATTTTGGTCTGAGAGAATTGAAACTACGAACAATTTTTTTTTCTGATGTTTTTATTTCAGGTTCTTTCTTTTAGGGTTTTTTTTTTTTTTTTGGAAGTTGGGTGCACAATTTTAACCTAGTGCACATCAAAAAAATATGATCGATGAATAAAGAACACAGAAAGAACAAGATAGGATTATAACAGGAAACAAAAGATAAAGGGATAGAAAATTGATTTTAGAACCTGTGCTCTGATACCAAATGATGCGAACCTCAATCGACACGCTTTGAGACCCAACAAACAATATTGGAATATTTTCCCAAGAAAGCTAAAATTCAGATTTTTGATAAAACCCTGACCCAACGTTTATAAATGAAATGCGAACCAATGGTATAAGTAACAGACCTTGACCCAATGATTATAATTGAATCACGAACCGAAGGTATAAAGTTTGAATGCCGCAAGGAAGAATCCTTCATAAGTTCACAATTCCTGAAGAACCAAAAGAAGAACAAAGCCTCTGATTTTTATTCCAAATCCTTTATTACAATGAGTGCATGCTATTTATAAGACATCACTGAAAAATAGAAAATATAAAAAGCGTACTAAGTAATAAAACCCTAAATAAAAGTTGATTTGGTCTGAAATTAGCATATCCAAAATAGGAAAATAGCTAAAAAAATGTTCTCAATAATAAAAGCCCTAAATTCAGGTAGATTTGGTCTGAAATAGCAGCTCTAGGAGAAGAAAAAATCTCCACTAACTAATATAGAGTTGGAAAGTCAATCAGCCATTAATCCACGCCATAAATCACTCCCAATTAAGCCGGATCAGCCCTCAATATCTTGGATTAAATTTATTACGCCTTCATCTTCCCTTGGGCCAAGCTTGGAATGTCCTACGTTAAAATTAGCTCAAATCTCTTGAATCAGCCTAAATAGCTTAAAAGGCTGTGCTGGGGGGGCTTGAAAAGCCCTACAACGTGTCCCGAGGCCTAACCACCACTAAGTGTGCGTTGGTTGGCACTAAAGGTGCGCTGGCCTAGAAAAGCATCCATCAAGGTTTGGGTGCGCTCCAGACCTTCCATATTCTGGTTTGCGATTTTTTGGGTCTTGTCGTACCCATTTTCTTCACTGATCGGCATCACAACACTGCATTCTTTCAAATCTGAGCATGGATGATTTTGGGTTCAAGTCTTATGACATAATTATGGAGTTTGAGAGGTAGACTTTCCATTAGTGGGAGCTCGAGAGGTGGTGGGGTTCGTTCTCTTCCAAGGATTGGGCTTACATGAAGCTGTTCCTCAGAGATGCAACTTCACCATTTCACACTACTCTAGATTGGCACTTAGTAGAGGCCATAGTCACTTGTTGGGATCTCGCTTTGAGGTACATCACCGTCGGGGATATGGACTTGGTCCCTACTTTGGAACAGTACGATCGTTTCTCTCTCTGCCTACCACTATGAGTTGGGTCTATCGATCATCGACTTGACCTTGCTATCACAAGCGATTGGTGGAACTACTAGGCCTGAAGACACTAGTAGTGGATGTGTTGACTTGGTATGGGAGTGGGTTAGGCGGTAGTAACCCTTTGGATTTCTTAATCTGTCGGTTTGGACTAGTTAAGTGCCTTACTGCTTTTCGAGGGGATTTTGTGAACTTAGAGAAGTATTGGACCTTCTATAGGCACTAGGCCTTCTTCGGCTCAATGCTATTCCCTTCTCAACCAAGTTCCATCAGCTTTGTAGTCTTACCCCTAGTGAGTACTCTGCCTTAAAGCACTTCCTTTATTCCCTTCTACTCTCTAATACTATTCGATCTCTTTTTTTGTGCTGTGAGATGGGTAGTGGCAAGCTTGGTTGTTTTGTGCATTTGTTGCGGCTTTGGTTTTGTAGTTATCTGAGTGTAATATCTAGGGCACAACCTGTAAGGTTCTTGAGGTATTTATTTGGCTTGGGTCCCACTAACTAGGTATGAAGAGTCAAATGGGGAGTTATTAGGTGGCAAAGTTGGACCCATTGTTTTGTCTTACTTAGCATCCCTTTGGTGGGCATATAGGGTTATACAGGGTACTATCCGAGTATGGCCATGTGGCAATTTAGGGATACCCAGCATGTTCCTCGACTTGGGAGTATGGACTCCAGGATATTGATAAAACTGTGATGGAGCACGCTTCTAACTTCTACAAGGAGTGCAAGTCAACTATTGATTATCCCATTTTCCCTAAGGATGATTATGAGTGATCTACCATCGAGTTTAGAAAGTGGAGAGCCATTAAGGATTTGTATTTCCTCATTGATTAGTCAGTTATTGATCCACAATGGTACTAGAGTTTGAGGTCAGAGTTGAGAGTACTCTTAGGGACTTGAGAGAGTACTTGTCAGAGGCCATTAGAGATAGAGATTGCTGCAAGGAGGCCTTTGATGCCATTGTGGAGGACTTCAATTAGATGGGGTGGTCATGTGAGGCTGAGCTCACCATACTTCGAGTAGAGCTCGCATAGAGGGGTCAGACCCCTTCAATTATAAAGTTTGAGTACACTCAGCTAAGATCTCGGGTTACGAGCTTGGAGAGTGAGCTGGCAAATCTTACTTAGAGATTCACAGTCCCAGGCTAGACGAGAGATGAGGAGAAGGCCACGTTGGAGGCTAGCCATGTTGCGGTGAGTAGCAAGGCTAGTGATTTAGCTGTAAGGCTAATGTGGGCTATATCTTACATTCATTCTACTTTGAGTCTTGAGTATGGGTCAGCTGATGAGCGCAATGAGCCACAGTTGGCATTTCGAGATTGCCAGAGATCTAGGCTTTGATGCTGCAGGGTTCCTTTATACACATTCCTTGGATGATTAAATTCTTCTCACCGGCTTTGGGATGCTATGCAGGGCAATGTTAGATCGTTTAGGCCATGTTTGAATTGCTTAAGTCTTTTCTGTTTCTTTTCATTTCTACACATGAGCTATGTAGTTAGTATTCCACCATGTATGGAAAGCTCCATTGTAAATTGCTAGGCAATTACGCACGGCCTTCCACTTTTGGGGTTTGTAAAGCATAGTCTAGTTTGTAAGGCATGCTTAAAAATGGAAAAAGGTGTAAACAAAGGTATGAATTTATTGATTATCAAGAGATATTAACCTTTTTGAGAATTGTGTTTGGAAACAGAATGATGAATGCATGAAAGGATTAGAAAGGCACAAAAAAGACATGTTTAATGAATATGTGTGCAAATGCTTTGAAAATGCAAGATCATACAAATAAAAATGGTAAATGTAAGTCTATGCATATCAATATTTTAGGTTCCAAAGGATGCATCTTGTTTTAGATGGATCTTTTCCATTCCCATTGGGTTACAACTTTCGCTGGCATATGCCATAATGTCTTTAAACAAACCACAGAGGGTTATACGCTTTGCAAACATGGAGTAACCATTTGAGAATCATGAGGTACCCTTATATCTTCATCTTGGAAAAGGGGTCCATCCTTCTTTTCTTGATCTTTATCACAAACCTAAGTAGATTCAACTGATTGATTTTTCTTTTAAAATGTGGCTTGGTTAGGGTTGGCTGCGTACGTACCTTCACTTAGAAGGATCAGGTCATCACGTAGTTCAAATGAAATTACAAATTTTGATTGCCTTAATTTTTGCCAAGACCACCCTTTTGGGTGTTCAATCTAGCAGGCTCCTTCGAAGTCTTTCTTTTGCTTTCTTTTTGCGTAGACCACCCTTTCGGGTTTTCAATCTACCTTTTAATATTTTTTGTATTTTGACTTTTGTATTTTTTTTGTTTTCATAGGAATGTAGAAAAAAAAGGTTGCACTTGGAGGCTCCTTCATGCAAAGTACTGTATGACAACATCAAAATTAGTGAGCATATTGAAATCATGCCCATCCATGTTGGCTAGGATCAAGGCTTCTCCAATGAAGGCCTTCTTCTCCAAATATGGGCCCTCATAGGTCAGGGCAAACTTTCCTCTATGATCAGGCATGGCCCGGTTGCACTTTTTCAAGACTAGGTCGCCTTCTTCAAAGGCTCTTGGTCTAGCCTTCTTGTTAAATTCTTGCTAGATGTGGCGCAGGTACAAATTTCCATGGCACATTGTGGTCATGCACTTCTCACCTATCATGTTCAATTGTTCATGTCAGCAACGAGCCCATTCAGCTTCCGACATCTTTGTCTATGATAAGATCCTGAGAGGTGGGATCTCTACCTCTGTGGGGAGGATGGCTTCAATGCCATAGACCAAAAAATATAGGGTTGCACTCGTGGAAGTATGAACAAAAGTGCAATAGGCGCACAAGGCAAATGCCAAGAACTTGTGCCAATCGTTATAGGTGTCTGTCATCTTCACCAAGATCTTCTTTATGTTTTTGTTGGCTACTTCCATTGCGTCATTCATCTGAGGATAGTAACGAATTAAATTTCGATGTTCAATCTTGAACTATTGGCAAAGTTGCTTGATCAGTTTCCCATTCAGATTCTTCCCATTATCTGTAACAAGCCCTCTTGGCATGCCGTAGCAGTGAATGACGTTTTGTTTCAAGAATTAGGCCACCACAACCTAGGTAATGCTTTTGTAGGAATCAGCCTTCACTCACTAGGTGAAGTAGTTGATGTCCACTAAGATATACTTGTGCCCATTCGAGGCTTTACGAATGACAAGTTCGATGACATCCATACCCTAAGCTGAAAAAGGCCATAGTGCTGCAAGAGAGTGTAGGGGTTGGGGAGGAACATTCTTCCTATTCTGATAGACTTGAAAATGATGGCACATACTCCCATGTCTAATGTAGTCACTTTCCGTTGTGAGCCAATAGTAGCCAGCTCTCATAAATTTTTAGGTCAACAAGGGTCGACTGGCATAGCTCTAAGCAGGCCCTCATGCATCTCTTCCATCAAATGGTTAGCCTCGGGGGCATCTATGCATTGAAGCAAATTGTGTCGTGGCTCTAGACGGGTATTCACCATATTTGATATAAGCCTTGATATCATGGTACCATGGCTTCCCATCGATTTCAACTTTGACATTCATGCATTCTTCAATATTCATGTAGTACCATGGCTTCCTATCGATTTCAACTTTGACATTCATGCATTCTTCAATATTCATATAGTACCATGGCTTCCCATCAATCTCATCTCCTTCTACCAAGTCAACCATGGTAGCTAGAGTTACTAAAGCGTCTGCAAACTAATTGTGTGCTTGGGTAAAATAATGAAAGGCAATGTTTCGGAACTTTGGGATTAAGCAGCTGACGTATTTCTGATATAGAATCAAGTTGGTGTCTTGGGTTTTCCACTTTCCCTCTATCTGAGAGATGATTAATAGGGAATCTCTAAAGACACTTAGATCATACGTATCGAACTCCAAGGTGACTTGTAAGCCTATTATGCACGCCTCGTACTTCGTGACATTATTTATGCAATCGAAATTCAACTTGATTGAAACTGAGATTTGCTGACCATTTCGGGATACTGGAACTGCTCATACTCCATTTCCAGTGGTATTAGTGGCTCCATCGAAATAAAGCTTCCAATGCCACATGTCTACATTGCTTGGTTCTGGCTTTATTGCCAAAACATCCTCATCCGAAAAGAAGGTTTATGTGACTAGCTTGCTTAGTTCTGGATCATTCAATGGCTAATCCACAAGGTAATCAACTGTGGCTAGGTCCTTGATCACCTTTTGCGTTAAAAATACAAAATCGAACTTGGATAGCAACATCTTCCAATGGGAGATCTTCCTTGTGAGAGCGGGCTTTTCAAAGATGTACTTGATGGGATCCATGTGGGAAATGAACCGCATGGTGAAGTAAAGCATGTATTGCCATAAATTATTTGAGGCCCATGCTAGGACACGACATGTCTTTTCAATGGCGATGTAATTAATCTCATAACTAGTGAACTTCTTCCTCAGGTAATATATCACTTTCTTTTTTTGATCGGGTTCATTTAGCTAGCCCAACATGCAACCCATGGATGTCTCTTGTACTGCTAGAATAGGAGGGTTCAACAAATACCACTTGATCTTGTCAAAGGCCGCTTGATACTCATCTGTCCATTCTATCTTTGTATCCTTCTTCAAAAGCTTGAACAAGGGATCACATGTGGTGGTCAACTGTGCTATGAAACGAGCTATGTAATTGATTCTTCCTAAGAAGCTTTGAACTTATTTCCCGATTTTTGGCTCGGGCATGTCCCTGATGGCCTAGACTTTTGCTAGGTCCACTTCATTTTTCTTTGGCTGACTATGAAGTCGAATAATTTTCTTGAACTGGCCTTAAAGACGCACTTGCTAAGGGTTAAGCCTCAACTTATACTTGCCAAGGTGCTTGAATAGCTTTCTCAATTCTATCAAATGATCTCTAGGAGTGCGTGACATGAAGATCGTATCATCCATATAAACTTTGATCTCCTTGTGCATCATATCATGGAACAAGGTTACCATGGCTCACTAGTAGGTCGCATTGGCATTCTTCAGACTGAATGGCATGACATCATAGGCATAGGTTCCCCAATGAGTGGGGAATGCTATCATGGCTTTGTCCTCTTTAGTCATTTTGATCTTATTATAACTTGAGAACCCATCCATTAAAGAGAAGAACATCTTGGTCGCGATGTTATCAATCATGCTAACGATATGTGGCATGGGAAAATTATCCTTCAAGTTGGCCCGATTCATATCTCTATAATCATTGCACATGCGTACTTTCCCACCATTTTTTATCACGAGAAAAATATTTGCAATCCAATTAGACTAGACTATGGTGGTATGAAAACCGGCATTCAAATGCTTTTCTACTTCTTCTTTGATTTTCAAGATAGTCCCAGATTTCATCCTTTAGAGAGCCCGACGCATGGGGGGGCATTCGGGTTTAACTGAAATCCTATGGATAACAAAATTTGTAAGTCCTAGCATATCTTGAAAAGACCAAGCAAAGATTTCCTTAAATTCTTTCAACAAAGCTATGAGCTCATCTTTTGTGTCCTTGGGAAAGTTTACCCCGATCTTGACTGGTATTTCTTTTTCGCTTTCGTCGGCTAGATTGATCACCTCTTGTTTGTTCATTTAGACCCTTTAAACTAGATTTTTTAACTTAATTAATTAACCAAGTTGAGTATTAGGTTTATTATTCGAATCTAGGTTAAACAAGGATATATCATATCATGCACAAATGCGGAAATGTCTCTCTCAGGTGATCGGGAGGCCCAATCACTCGATGATGGAATACTCCTTACTCAGCTAGTGCAACCACAGAGCAAGGCTCAATGGTCCAAAGGCTTTCCATCTCGCCTGGCATCCTTGGTTAGATAGTAGAAGTCAGATCATATTCGGAAGATGTGATAGCATTCATAGAGAACTCTTTGGGACAGAGTCCAATAATGTAAGCCAGATCATACTCTTGGTCCCTCAATTCCTTGAAAGGTTTTGGCATAATGACCTTGGCTGGAGCCAAAAAAGTGGCCCTGATATGGGGAATAGACATCCCTAGAGCGGCATACTTCCTCTTCTTTCCTATAGAAGCTTGAAAGAGTTCTTCATGAGTGGGTTTATACCCCAAACCTAATCTTCCTTTGTTATTCGAGAGTTAAATTAGAGTAGGGCTCCCACATCCTATGGCTATGAGGCCTTGGCCTAACTTGTACCCAAACTTGAGCATTTCCTTCACGACCATCAAAACTGCTATGGACCAGATGGACTCAGGCTCTGAAGCACTATAAATTATGGAGACTAGTTCAAAGCTATAGAAGAATGCTTCTGGAAAGGCATTAGCATCGATGTGGGGAATAGATGTCTCTTGGAAGATAGTCATGGGCTCTTTAGCCATAATGGTGATCAACTAATTCTTAAATATGAACCTGAGTCTCCAATGGATGGTAGACATGACTGTACCTATTGCATGTAACTAGGGCCTCCCTAAAAGCATATTGTATGGAGAGTCAACTTTAATCACTTGGAAGTTGACCATGAAGGATCTTGGGTTGATCTCAATCATTAGCTCAATTTTTCCTTGCACTTCATGGAGTGTGTCATCAAAGGCTCTAATGATCATGGTGCAAGACTGAATAAGAGACATATCCACTTTTAGGTGCTGAAAAGTGGCCATCGGGCAAACATTCAGCGCTGATCCATTATCAATTAATACCCTTACGATAATCATGTCTTTACACTTACTATGATATGCATGGCCAAGGTATGATCTCTTCTTTCTAAAGGCAACTCATCAACTAAAACCAGACTTGGTTGGTGGCTAACACCAGCAATACCATACCCTTGAGAGAGGAGTCTGTAATACCAATAGGAACATGTGTTTCCTTCAATACCTCTAATAGAGCCTTACGGTGGACCTCGAAAAATAACAACAATGATAAGATAGAAATTTGAGCTAGAGATTTGTTCAACTGTTAAGTCACACTATAATTGGCCTTTCGGATGGTTTTCAAGAATTCCTTGGCTTCTTAAGTGGTGACCTAATCTTGACTGCCTCGGTTATGCCTTAGCCAATCTCTTTCCTCCTCTTTTGTAGTTCCTCGAGAGTATAACATTGACCACTCCTAGTAAGCCCGGATAGACTTTAAGAGATGTTAGAACAAGCTTTCACCTTTCCAATTCAGGTGGAGATCAAAGTCACATCATATTTCCATGGAAAACAATGGATGTCTTTTTAAGGAAAGGGCTTCTACATGCGAATGACCAAGCCCTCGTAAGTCTATAGATTTGGTATTAGGGAGAACATCCTTGGATCGATGATGACTAGACTGGGCAGAGTGGCTTCCAAAGCCTTTAGGCCAAAAGCCCTAAAGATTCCTTTTATAGGTTTTGGTAGAACTAGAGGATCGAAACCTCGAATGGCAGGGATAATAGGGGTTCCCTTCTAGACAAATCCTGAAGACGATTTGGCAATCCTATGCAAAGATATGACTTAGACAAAACCCTCAATGGCTAGCATGGCTTATTCCTTCTTTGGAGCTAGCAATCCTAAAACTACAGGCGATTATATAATCTCTTCGATGACGAATAAAGTCAGAGTAGCTAGCGTTGTCATCCCTAGAGGAAACTTACAAAGGTGTTTTCATAAGTATTTTTCCTAGTCTTTCCTTGATCTACAGACATAGCGCTATGGCTGGTTCTTGCTTGCGTACTTGGAAGGCATAAGGTAGCCACCATGCAACCACTCCTTCACACAACCTCTTTTTTTATCAAGATAATACCATAATCGGCTAAACTCTAAACTTGTGCCCTAAGCACTCCGTAATCAAATAGGGCATGCCTACCCCTACTATCACAAAATGAGCTGATTTCCAAGTCAAATCCTTGGCTCCTATGTTCTCTAGAACAATGTGACTTTCCTAAGCCAGAGCCTATAACATGGCTTTCTAAGGGAATGAGAGGGATGAGAAATCTGTAATCCTCTCTTCCACTGTAGAGATAGCATTATAATGGAAATATGACATGTTTGTTTCACATACAAAACATACGCAATGGAAAAAATAACAGATCTACTTCATTCATAAAAGTTAACATGTACTATAAAAGTTTCAGAATTTGAGAATAAGAGAGTGTACCTTGGAGTGGTGAATTTCAAAACCGAAGATCAGAAGCACTTGGGAACACTTTCAATCATCACTCCAATTCCACTAATGCCCAAGATGTGTAGTCTCTCAATCAGTTTACAACGGGAGAATGTCAAAGTGTCTAACACTTACATACACCACTTCACAATAGTGTTCTTATAATTCTCTACAGAAAATTTTGTATGTTTCTCCCTTTGTATCTAACTGATTATCTAATTGGGCTATCCTTTTGGGCCTTTCCAATTGGGCTTAAGTGTGTGGCTTGTAATGGGACCAAAATGTACCAATAAGACACTAGCTCCAATGGGCCTTGGGCTTATCTGTCAACTCTTGACAAGTCCAAAGTTACCATTAACTATATTTAATACCACTATATAAATATAGTTTCACTCTAGGCCTTATTTATAAATTATATCCCAAGACTTTATTTTACATACAACCCCTTCATAAAATATTCGTAGTAACACAAAGTCATGAATGTAGACTGCCACTTTGTAAATTACTACATCTTATCCTTGAGTGCCCGATTTAATCCTTTAAGTTATTCATCATATATTTATGAAATCTAATTTCATAAATATCTACTCTAGCAATAATTTACTAAAGTAGTTAGGCCTAACATTCTGAATAATAAACCCATTAAACTTATCTCAAGGGAACATTTTGTATCTCCGTTAAGAGACTATGAATTCCATCTTGAGAATATACGTTCCATCAACATTAAATTTGGTTGCCCAACATATTGAGATTTTGACCGTAACTCTAAACCTCACTCCTAATATATCATAGCAACCTACACCTCATGATTAAGTCCATTATTCTCTTAGGATTAAGAGTTCATGCAAATATAAGTCGTGAGTTTATTATTCATTTGACAGTCGTTAGAAGAATAATAAATCTCACAACGGTCTAGTTCAATATGTCTTAACTCTTAAAACATATCAATATACCAACTAGAAATCTCCATTTCCATGATCAAGACAAATCATCTTAGTTGATATGTTATAGTCTTCGTAGATGAAATGCCCAATTTCATCACTGACTACGAACTAAAATTCTAAGTTTACAAAGAACTTGTGATTTATATCTTCTGTGACTTTTCACATAAATTACATACTGTGCATCTCATGGACTATATGATAATGTCTCAATATTCATGTTACCATTATTTTAGATAATAATAAAACAGCTTTATTAATCACAACATTAAGTCATACATAATGTCATACATAGCATCATACAATAGGATTTAAGGGCACAAATCCTAACACATTCATGTTCCTCTCTAGATGAGGAGGCAAGGGATTGGTGATGACATTCGGCCCGGTCGTGTTGTCAAACTGTATCAGCTTGTTATCGAAGAGATCTTGGATTCGATGTCTCAAATGCGCATATTCTTCCAAGGTGTGCCCTTTGGCCCCAAAATGGTGCCAACATTTCTTTAATGGATCAAAATCAAGCAAAGGTGGACCATCTCTAGGTTTTGTAAACAGTGGAGTCACTAGCTTCATCTCTAATAGATAGGCACAGAGCTCTGCCATAGGCATAGGTAACAAAGAGAACTTTTGAGGCCCCTCTTGGGATATTAGGGTTGATCGGGCTTTCCCTTCTCATTGAATTCTCAGTAAGGTGCCTGGGTTGGCTGAACCTATTGCTGATTGGGCTAAACAATCGGGACTATATAAGTAGATTTGACACCTTTTAGTCCTTTAGGGTTTTTGTCAATCATGTGAACATAGGCTTCCTTTTCCTTACGATCCGTTACCTTTTTCACCTGTTGTTCTTTAATAGAAATCAAAGCCTCAGGATCAACTATTTTCTTGCTCCTAATACCCTCATCAATACTATCCCCAATAGGAATGAAGCATTGGCCATCTCTCTCCAACTGGAGGTATTTTCCAATCTCACATACCATGTGGCTATAGGGCTAGTCAAGCTATCAAGGAAAATTTGGCAGAGCGAAGGGTAATTGTCTCCATAAGGTGACATCTTCCTACAAAACATGAGCAAATGGGCACAGGGATCTCTAGTACCATCATACTTAACAAACTCAGGTGGCTTAAACTTGGGCGGCATAATGACTTGAGGGAAACTGGTTAGGCTGTCTAAATCAACACTTCTTCGGGCACCGGAGCCCTTTATGATATGTATCTTCTCAGTCAGGGTCTTCATCTTACTTTTGACTTGACCGTAGCTAGACTTTGAGGTCTTATCCTTAGGAGGATTCAATTCTTGGTCACCTCCATGTAGGACAAATGGTAGTGTAGTTTAGCCTGAACTTAGTTTTGGCTGCAGTTGGGCCTCATTTTCAGACTGGGGCACAGAGCCCTCTAGAGTAGGACCAGATGAATCTCGGCCTCCTTCTACAACCAGCTGCTACATCATGTGCATCATTTCTTCCATCTACACTTTCAGGAGAGAGATATCATGAGTGTTTTTTTCAATGGGGGAGGGACCCATAGTAAACATCTCTTTGGCATGAGACCTAGTGATAATAGGATGGCGATGTGGTGGTAACTTGGACTATTTCCTTTTAGCAATATTTTCTCTTTATAATCCTAGAAATGAAAAGAATGGGATAGGAAAGAAATGGGGTACATTTGAAAATTTGACAATGTGGAAACACAAAACAAACATGATGTTGGTTTAGGTTCTTGCTTGTTTGAAATTCACCTATCATTTTCCAAAGATTGGCTTGGACCCTTGAGCAGAATTTTATCATGGTGAGTTTCTATAGTGATGTAAAATTAATGTGCAATTTTGGCAAGTAACAAGAACTTTCATATCATGCTTGAAATTGCAAGATGGACCCATCTTTTTTATGGCAGTGGAAGCAATGCTTTTACAAAACTTTGGCTTTTTACAATGCCTTTAAAACACGGGATATGGAAAATGGCTCCATCAGTGGGCTTTTACAATACAAGGAAATTCAAATTTACAATGAAAATGCTTCATTCTAGATGGCTTTGTGTTCTTGAATAAGATGTTGAACTCTTGGCAATGTCCTCCTTGGTTCGAAGTTCTGGCTAGCTATATGAGACACAGTATAACTAGTAAATTGGTCCTATTCTTAGGGGGGGACCTCAATCATCTAATCCTTCCTTTCATAGAAGTTGTGGGATAGAATGGATCAAAGGGGGTCTTTTCAGCTACTCTTGTCCACTGATGGACATAGAAGTGCCTACAAGTCAGTGCCCAATAACTATCTAGGGTATATGCATCCAACATTCGCCTTCAACGCTGAGTCTGGGTTCGACCTAATATGAGGGGTGATGTCATGCATTTTGAAATAAAAGGGGAAATACTTTCCAAGCATAGCAAATATATGAACAAATGAAGGTGTAGCAGAAATTAAATCTTACTACCCTAGGTTTGCACTGTTAGGATTAGTGCCCTTAAATCCTATTGTATGATGCTATGTATGATATTATGTATGACATTATGTAAGACATGATGTATGACTTAATATTGTGATTGATAAAGTTATTTTATTATTATCTAAAATAATGGTAACATGAATATGGGACATTATCATATAGTCCATGAGATGCATTGTATGTGATTTATTTGAAAAGTCACAGAAGATGTAAATCACAAGTTCTTTGTAAACTCAGAATTTATAGTTCGTAGTCGGTGATGAAATTGGGCATTTCATCTGCGAAGACTATAACGTGTCAACTACGATGATTTGTCTTGATCATGGAAGTGGAGACTTCTAGTTGATATGTTGATATGTTTTAAGAGTTAAAACATATTGAACAGGACCACTGTGAGATTTATTGTTCTCCTAATGACTGTCAAATGAATAATAAATCTCACGACTTCTATTTGCATGAACTCTTAATCCTGAGAGAATAATGGACTTGATCATGAAGTGTAGGTTGCTTTGATATATCAAGAGTGAGATCTGAAGTGACGGTCAAAACCTCAGTATGTTGGGCAACCACATTTAGTGTTGATGGAACATATATTCTCAAGATGGAATTCATAGTCTCTTGATGGAGATATAAAATATTCCCTTGAGATAAGTTTAATGGGTTCAGTTATTCAGAGAGTTAGGCCTAACCACTTTAGTAAGAAATTACTAAAGTATATATTTATGAAATTGGATTTCATAAATATATAATGAATAACTTTAAAGGATTAAACCGGGTACTCAAGGATAAGATGTAGTAATTTACAAAGTGACGGTCTACATTTATGACTTTGTGTTACTACGAATATTTTATGAAGGGGTTACGTGTATAATAAAGTTTTGGGATATAATTTATTAATAAGGCCTAGAGTGCAATTATATTTATATAGTGGTATTAAATATAATTAATGGTAACTTTGGACTTGTCAAGAGTTGACGGAAAAGCCCAAGGCCCATTGGAGCTAGTGTCTTATTGGTCCCTTTTGGTCCCACTCCAAGCCACACACTAAAGCCCAATTGGAAAGGCCCAATAGGCCAACCCAATTAGATAATCAGTTAGTTATAAAGGGAGAAACATATAGAATTTTTATTAGTGAAAAAAAGAAATAAGAAACGGTGTGTGAGAGAGTGTGAGACACACTTTCATTCTCCCTTGAAAACTGATTGAGAGACCACACATCTTGGGCGTAAAGTGAAATTGGTATGAAGATTAAAAGTGTTCCCAAGTGCTTCTAATCTCTGTTTTGAATTTCTCCACACCAAGGTACGCTATCTTGTTCTTAAATTCTGAAATTTATGTAGTGCACGTTATTAATCATGAATGAAATAGATCCTTGTTTGTTGCTTCCGCTATATGTTTTGTATGAGATACAAAACCAGAATTTTTCCTTCATGCACATGTCAAGGAAAGCTGTAAGCATGCTTAGGAAAAGCAGGAAAGCTTCACACATATGAAAATACATTAAAGCCAGTTTTTGGAAAATCATTTGAAAACATTTTTAGAAAATATTTTTGAGTTTTTAAAAATAGTTTACTAAGGATATAGTAACAGCATTTTTCAAAAGGAAAGCTTAGGAGGCTTATGCCAATTTCAATGTTTTTGAGAGCCAGTGTCCAAATATTGGGATTTTATCAAAAGCTCTAAAGGCTAAACTCTCTAAGTGTCCCCAGTGGAGTCGCTAGTCTGCCGATGCCTCGCGGTGGTTTGACCACCCATCGTGGCGATGCTCATTTACGCCTAAGATGTACAATCCCAGGAGCTCGGGTGCTATAAAGTAGGGAATACCTCTAGTGTGTGACTAGAAAATGAGTCAATTTTAAGGGGGTTACCAAAGGTAAGTGAAGTCGCCACAAATCATTGGGTTTTTTTTGAGGTGTGATTAGTCACTTGACTCTATTTGATTTTATTACCAATCCTATGCTAAGAAAATGTCATGTTTCCTAATCTAATAAATATGAAAAAAAAATCTTGATTCTTGAGTTCGGAAGTCTGGTTACGTGTAGGGAAGGTGTTAGGCATCCCATAACACATGTCCATAGACAGTCCATTGTTTTCGTAAAACCTTAATTCAAGGACATTGGCAATTAAAAATCAAGCTATTGGCATTAGCTTCCAGGGCTTTAATTGAATTAGGCTTTGAGGTTTGGTTTCTAGAAAATGTGTGGTCTCGATCAATGCCTCCCTAGTGTGTTTGGAATCGGTGCCAAATTTTAACAACGAAAATCCAGCAGCATTTCTCCTTATTTTCATGGCAAAAATCCGGCAACAGTTTGCCTCAAGTGCATCATAGCTCACAAAACACTATTCTTACCAAGATTTTACTGTGATAATTATGCGATATGCACCTACAGCAATTGCCTTAGGCACATAGCCACTTTACAAGGTCAAGAGCATTTATGACTAAAGAGGGCCGCTCACGTGGTCACGAGAGTCCATCATACAAAGTGCACAATCACCCACATAAAAGCACATATATATACACATATAAATCATGCACAATATTATCACACAAAGTGGGAAAGTAAAACAAATATTGCCAACATCCCCAAGGTATAGCCCAGTAAGGTATAGTATTTGTAAAGTAGACATTGCCATAGCTAGGGAATGCGGCCCAAGCAAGGTGCCAGAAGATAAAGGGTACATGGAGAGGAAAGCCTTAGGGAGGCTAGGTCTATTAATCTACTGAACATTTCCCTTTTTCGGCTTGTGTCTTCTTTCTTGCATCCTTACCCTTGTTGCTTGCGCTTACCCTTGTTGCTTGTGCCTAGGAGATCATGCCCAAGCAACTTTCCTCCATGTGTGTGCATGAAAAAAATGAAGAAAGCAACCAACAAACAAGCAAAGGAGATAACAAAGAGGTAAAGAGAGCATGCGAAGAGATACACTAGCAAAGAGAGCCAAACAGGGGCAAACAAACATGTTAAGCACATGAAGGGGCAAAAAAACATGTTATCAAACAAAAGGTGGTGTCCTTGGAGGACAAATGTAGATTTGGATCGGGTGTCCATAATTCCATTGGATTGGAGTATCGACAACACACATGCCATCAATCAAAATTCGTAAAAGGGACTCGAGGTCTCGTGTATCAAAGGTGGGTGTGAACCCGCACGAGGTAATAGGAATTAGGCTTGATGGCACAAGCAAGCAAGGACTCATGCATGAACATGTTAGCAAGCTTGCAAAAATGCAAATAAGCAAAGAAAGCCAAATGGGTGGCACAAAGCAAGCAAGACAAGCATAACATCAACGCATGGAGTGGAGAAAGGTATGTCTCAAGCGCACTAACATCATAGAGATGTGTCTTGCAAGTAGTCACATCCAAATAAACCACAAGAGAGACGGATGAAAGCACTCAAGCAAGTGAGCCCAAAGACCGACAAGCATAATCCCATGGAAGGCTCCAAGCATGGTAAAACATAGATCTAGGTAGGCAAACATGGATATAATGTGGGAAGCAAACAAGCACACACATGCATAAAAGAAATGATCCAAACCCTTTGATGTAGGCCTACCACAAGATCTAGATCTACACCCTACCAAAAGGGCTAAAACGCAAGAAAGAGACATATCAAGAGACATAAAGGCTATAGACACACATGGCATAGTATCCAGCATGTAGATCTAGATATGAACATGGCACGAAGCAAATCAAGATATAGATTTGAGCATAAACGTGGCAAGGAGCACATAAACAAATAGATCTAGGCATAAACATAGCAAAAATCACCTAAGCATATGGATCTAAGCACAAACATAGTATTTGGCCATATCCAAGCCCAAGAAGGCTAGGTCAACATCATCAAAGCAATAAAACATGTTGAAAAGCAAGTAGACATGCTACGAAGCAAGATATAGCAAATATATACTAAGGAAAGCAATAAAGCATGTTATGAAGCAAGATTAAGCAAAGGGTGTAGATTGTCGCTGAAAAGATACATCTACACCCTTAAAACCTCATATCCAATGCCTTAAGACCAAGGAGAGAAAAAAGAGTGCAGGAACACTACCTCTTGATTGTTGAGAAAATAGAGGAATCAAAGGTCGTTGGATGTGTTTGTGAGATAATTTAGAGAGGAAAAGAGAGAGAATCTGCCAAGAAAATTGCTCCAAAATGCCCAAAAACTTTTTTTTGAGGGGGTTCTGGGGTTATTCATAGCTAAAAAGTAAGGCTTTGCCTTTCGGTGGCCACTAACCCTTTAGTGGTCATCAGGCCTGATGCTGACATTAGTGATTCCATCTTCTTCCCTAGTTTGGCTTTGGATGCATATTTAAAGGCCCTACCAATCTATAATTAAGCTGATCTTAGTGTCCCTAAAAAAGATCTAGATGCCTAGTTTCTAGAATACTAAAGAAAATGAAATTCCAACGGTTGGATCAAAAGTTATAGCCTCAAGAAGCAAGCTAACACGCTTTGCACATTGTTTAAGATATCTCAACCCTTTTAACTCCGATTTTGACCCATGAATAGTCATTGGAAAAGGAATTCAATAATCTTTACAATGACGCTGGTCTTAATCCATTCTAATGGTTGGATCAAAATAAGAGTTTTTGGTGTCCCTGAGAGTCACCCTTGGGTTAAACTTGGTCAAAGTTGACGTAAATCACCAAGTAGCTCGGGTTTGATGTAGAAACATGAAAACAATTTTTTTGGGATGATTTTGACTAGCTTTGACTTTTGGTCAACCCATGGTTGACTAAGGGAATTTTGGTTAATTTGACCTGAAATTCTACTTCGAGTGCTCCAATGCCCAAACAAGCTGCGCCTTGTCAATCTTGATTTTTCCATGGTCTCATGGAAGAAAGTTAATATTTTTGAATTTTTATGCCAAACACGCAAATTAAGAGTAGACAAAATATGATATCTACAAGTGCCTAACACCTTCCCATTCCATACATAAACTCTAGACACGTGTTCTTGTAAAGATTAGTCCTTTATATAGGATGCTATACATATGTTTCCTAAACCTAATCTAGGTGGTGACTCCATTTATACATGCACCTGGTCCACTCTAGGCCGAGTTGTTCTTTTCACAAGGAAACCACTTGTAACAGATGCTTGTGTCTACAGGTTGATCTTCTTGTTAGTGGAGTGATGAGAGTTTTGCTTTCCGTCTTTCTTAATAGGTTTTGTGGGTGCATGTAAGATGGATTTTTTTCTTATCATTTTTAACCTGACTTTTTAATTCTATTTTAGAAGATTTTTTTTTTTCAATTTTAGTATGATCATAAGGAGGTATGAAAATGATATCATGGCAAGCAGAATTAGAATTTGCATAAGTAGAGAAAGAAGTGACATACCCTAGTCCAGTCTTGTTTGATGAACACTATTGAATGTTCAGCATCTCATCTAGTTTGGATTTGATGTACGTTCAATTTGTGCTCAGTTCAGTATCTAACTTCTTGGTCTTCTCATATAGGATGTTATTCTCAAACCTTCAGGCTCCAATGGTTTGATTCCTTTCATCAACTTTGGTTGAAAGATTCTTTCTCTCTATCATGACCTTGCTTAACTTCTTCATAGCAAGACTCTAAAGCTTCTCATATTTTTATGAATTCTTATAAAGTTTAGAGTAGGCTATTTGGATGTCATCTTTTTCATCCAACTTCTCAAAATTAGATTTATCTATTTCTTCATCCTCACTTATCGCCTCTCTAGTGTCATAAACAAGTTCAACAATAGCTATGAAAGACATGAACTTTTCTTCTTGGTCACTATCATCTGAATCACTTTTTGGTTCAGTATCACTCAAGGTTCCAGCTAGGGCTTTGCTCTTCCTTCTTGACTTGCTTCATGTGAGCATAGCCATGACAACCAAAACACTTAAGGCTAGATGGGATATTGGTGTTTTAACCACTTTCCTTGTTTGGCTTATCTTGAGATTTTTTTGAAGTGAATCCAGATTTTCTGCAGTCTTTTTCATTTATCTTCACATTGGAATTCTTAATGAATTTCTTGAACTACCTTTGTGTAAATGCCTTGAATTTAGTCTATTCATTATTAGAAAATTCTTCATCTTCATCATCTTTGAAATTCAAAGCCATCTTGCTTTTTTCACTTTTCCCAATTTTGGCTAGACCTAACTCCCAAGTTTGAAGATTCCTAACCAATTTAGTCAATGGGATCTTGTCAATATCCCTAGACTCTTCAATGGCAATAGTCTTGGTATGAAAAATTTCCAGAAGAGATCGAAATATTTTCCTTACAATCTTAAGCCCAGGGATTTTCTTTCCTAGATTGAAAGCAAAATTCAAAATATCTTTGGCCTTTGCATAAATCTCATCAAAGTTTTAATCCTTTTCCATCATGATTTCCTCAAAATAGCTAGTCAATCTTTGAATCTTTGAGCCTTTGACTACTTTGGTTCCTTCATAGGTTGTCTGTAGGATAGTCCATGCTTCTTTTGCATTGTTAATGGAAGAAATCATCTTGAATTCTTCATTAGCCATAGCACTGAACAAGGTATTCAAGGCACTACTTTTGAAGTTTACTACCTTGATCTTTTCATCATCCCAATCTGCGGGAGCTTTTGTGGGTTTGCTCCAACCCACTTCAACTACTAACTAGACTTTCTAATCAAGGGATTGTAAAAGAGCTCGCATACGTACTTTCCAATATGCATAGTTAGTTCCATTAAATAATGAAGGAATAATCAACAATTACTCATGATCCATGATAACAAGGGTCAATGGATCACACAACAAAGATTAAAAACCTAATTAGAGTGTGCCCACTTTGATACCACTTGTTGGGTTATAGATTGACCTCAGTTAATTAATTCAATTACCTAAGTTGATTAATTAGGTCAAATTACACGCAATATCATGGAGGCACGAACAAATCACCAAATAATCTAGAGTGCGGTGGAAAGTAAATATGACACGGAGATTTGTTGACTAATGGGGAAAATTGCTCATAAGGCAAAAACCTCACCAAGTAATTTTATGGTCACCACTCCCAATAATCACTAATAAAAATCAAGAGATTACGAGTACAAGGAATCTTACCCCTAACCCAGCTAATCCTAAAGCACTAACCTATAGTTGAATCCTTACATCAATCCCCAATTAGCCTTGATTTTCAAGAGACTTCTACCCTTTGCTCAAATTCCAGTACATGACTAACTTCCAACAACTTGAAACTTGTTGTTGGATGCAAAGTTCTTCAATATACTTTTAGAGAAGGAAGCTCTTAGTCAATAAAACTCAGAAGGTTGTTCTTCAACATTTTCAAACTTTTCTCAACTAAAACTCAACCTAAACATGTTTCTAACTCTCCTAGAGTGTTAGGTTTTCATCCTAAAGCAAAACCCAAGTATTTACAAGACAAACAACTAATCAAAGGAAAACTTCAAAAATGATAAAATTTTGAAAAACTTACTGATCTGGTCCTTGCACCCTCCGAAAGGTGTTGTTATGATTTGTAGGTCAAGGGAGGAGCCACTATTAGCTTTATAGCTCCATTCTAGTGGGTGAGATGGAAGACATTGGTGGAGAGGATGTAAGAACTCTTCGTAGACTTAGGTGCTATTGAAGGAGATGAGAGAGTTTGAGAGAGAAGTTGAGATTGAAGAAGCAGATGAGAGTCAAATTATGAGGGAATGAGAGAAAGGTAGAAGGTTTTAATAAAGGGAGTTAAAGAATGTGAAGAGATGAAGGAAGATGAAGAGAATGATAAAAAGAAATGGCTGGTAACCATTGGAGAAAAAAAATATGAAGAGGTGGGAACAAACCTGATGGCTAAACTACACGTAGTTTAGGCCTCTTCGCTAAATTACGTGAAGTTTAGCAAAAAAAATCAAATATCCCTATGGAAGTCTAAAAAATACACCCAAAAATTACAAGAGGGCCTTTAGTAGGCAAGGAGCACAGAGACTCTAAAAGTGCATTCCTAGTATTGAAAGCATCGAAAATATCCCTAGTGAACCAAAAGCATCAAAAGTATCCACAGTGGATCAAAATCATCAAAAAATATCTCCAGTGGATTAGAAACATCAAAGACATCCCTCAATGGATGAAAATGCATTATGAAAACTCTTCTATTAGCCAAGATCACCAACTAAGTCCCGAGTAAATCCAGTATCATGAATGGACTCCCCCGTGGGTCCAAGGCATAGAAGCAGCTCCCTCAAGAGTTGTAAAACAAAATTTCCCTAGCAGATTTTAGTTAAACCTCCTCGAGGGTGGAGTTAACATCAAACCCCAGTCAGTCATGAGAAAGAAAAAGATAACTATTCCCTAATGGGAGGAAGTTCACCAGTGAACGACACACCCATAAAAAATCCCTAGTAAGCTACCCCCCTCAGTAGGTCGTACACCATCAAGACCTTATAGTAGGTCAGAATCATAACCAAGGCACTTTTCAATAGAATTATACTCCGCAGTGAGTCCTCTAGCATCCTAGTGCATCTTTCATCAAAAATAGTCAAGCAAGTCAGAATTCGTGCATATATCCTCTGGGAATTGAACGTGCAGGCATGAAACCCCATGCAAGTTAGAAAGGAAGAACGTAAAATTTGTGCACATATCCTCTAGAATTGAATATGTTGGCACAGATCCTATACAAGTTAGAATTTGTGCACGTATCCTACGGGAATTGGACATGCAGGCATGAAACCTTATAAAAGCCAAAAAAGAAGAACACAAAACTTATGCGCATATCCTCCGAGAATTGAATATTCAAGCACATCATACTGATTTCAAACGCATATCCTACAGGATTTGAACATGCAGGTGCAGTAGAAGATGTAGAGATAGAGATAGAGATAGAGACCAAAGTCACCTTGAGGTAAGAGCCTCACCAAAGCAGGAAAGATAGAGATGGAAGACAAGTACCACCCAAAGAAGTTTGAGTTAAGAGCCTAGATGGACACCACAAATATATATATATATATATATATATATATATATATATATCCTTTTAAACTCAAAAGAGCACCATTGCTTGTTTGTTTGAGCTCATGAGAGCACCTTTTTTTTTTCTTTTAAGTAATTCTAGGATAGTGAGTCACTCTCATTTTGTTTGCAATTGGCAAAAACGTTTATAGGAAAGTGAACCTGTCATTGCTTATTTCCCATGCATTAAAGCTAGGAATTCGGACATACGAAATCCCACACAACTCTTCCAAATTGCACCTCGCCCCATGGATGCATGATGTGTGTCATGTGTGTGGGTTAGGCCTGAGCTGTATGTCGAAACAAAATTATTTGTCTCTTATTCTTTTGATCCCGTTAGCAAAGCTCATGACTCAAAAGAGAGGCATCTATAGACACCGCATTTTGTACCCCTTACGACCTGGGCCCCTGTTCCCCGATGATGTTGAATTCTAAGACCCAAGGTTGGTTTAGGGCCCAATCAGATGTTAAATTGACTTAAGAAATGTTAAATTGAAAAATGTAACTCTTAATGAGAAAATAAATCTATTTTTGAAAAGGTAAAGCCAAGGAAACCCTCGCTATGTGCACGCAGGAATCAGCCTGCGTACACAGCTTTCTGCATGTGTACACAGCTTTCTGCATGTGTATGCAGGACCAAACTTGCAATAATATATGTTCTCAAAAAAAAAATCTTGCAATAATATGAAAGGAAAGTTTTTTGCAATAATTTTGAGGTTTGGGAGTCATTCCAAACTCCTTTTTTCACATTGTAAGTAGCCTTACATGGTATATTTTCAAGTGACACAAAAATCCCACGAGAAAACACTAAGATTCACTAGAAATAGCGAATCAAAGAGGGAGTTTTTCACAAAACATCCTCAAGTCAATCTTCTATTGATTAGGGCCTTTTCTTGCCTTAATCTTTGATTAGGGCCTTTTTTGGCCTTGATCTTTGGGATTTGTTGATTATGAATAGATTTGACTAAGGGGAATGGTAAAAAATCAATCTTGAAGAGCTTTTCTTTGAGGTATTAAGTTCCAAAGTTTTCTTTTTTTCTTTTCCTTTCTTTTCTGCTCTTTAATCTTTTTGTCTGCTTTAGTTTTTGTTGTTATATGTTTTAATATCTTTCTGTTTATGTTTTTGTATGTTAATGTAGTATATGTTTAGTGTTTTAAGTATCTGATGTGTTTCTAAGGTTTTTGGCAGAAACCAACGTACACATAACCTTGCTTGCATATGCAGGCTTGGTTATACGCATGCAAGGTTGTTGATGCATGTGCATGAACTTTCCCAGAAACCCTAATTTTTATGTATTTGTTTTTGCTTTTGCGTTCACCAGTATGTTTCTATATAGCCTCTTTTCCATTTTTTATATGCGTTCAAAGCTTCTATTTCACATGTTTAATTGCTTGTTTGCTCTCACATGTTAGAATTAGGGTTTTATTGTTTTAAGTACTATGAACATGCTTTCACATGCCCATGCATGATGTCACAGGTGCTAAGTTGCTGCAAGGTAAGTAAAAGTTAAGTCATGCATTCGTAATGTACATGCATTTGTGATATGATCTTGCATAGGATTGTTGATTTAATTGTGATCTTAATGCCTTGGATGACGACATTTTTTGTTTGGCTTTGTTTTTACCTTTGATCTTAATGTTTACATTTTTCTGCCTTGAATAGCTATGATGTCATGATAAGATTGGTAATGAAGCATGATTAGATGTATGATTAGGGTTTTGTATTGTGATGAATGACTTAATGCCATGATTTGTATGCTAGATGTATGATAGGTTGTTTGTTAGATGAATGCTAGGGTATTCCATGATAGATGTATGGTTGATGTTTGATGCTATATTGATTGTTTAGATGCATGTTAGTGTGTGTGTGTGAGTTAGATACAAGTATTGAGCATGCCTTTAATAGGGTTAAGATATAAGACACAATGATGGGAAGCCAACCTTTGGCCTGGGCGGTTTTGGGTGCCTAATGCCTTCCCAAGACTGTACCTTAACTCTAAACCCATATCTCTGGTAGTAAGATCAAAAGGTCCTTTCTTAAGAGGATGCCGTTGAGGAGTCTCAAGCCACAAGGATGATTGCCATTATTGTAGCTGTTGTGAATCTTGCCCCAATTATGCTTTTTCAGGAACCACTATGATTGTCTTGTTTTGATCTACTCAATTGGGGAAGTCTAGTAGCCATCAAAGCCTACATGCACCGTCACATGCCACCCAACTAATCTACATCGAAGTCTAACACCGTCTTCTGCTCTAGGCTAATGCCATTAGTGCCACGTTAGCCCTAGCTTACATTAGCAACCAGTCACCTACTTACATCAGTTGCCATGTTAACATCGAGTCACCTGCTTATGTCATCTTGCTAAAGTCATCTTCGCTGCCTTCTGTTGACCGTTGTTAGTTGACTTTGACTAATGTCTTTCTATAGGGTTGATTGTTGACTTCTTCCAAGGTTGACTTTTTTATAGACCTGGTGCTTTTTACTCGGTTTTTTCACATAGATTTCTTTTTTGCCATCTATGTTTGCATATCTTGCTAACATCATCTCACTCTGGGCTTTTTTATTCTACTTATTGCAAGCACATGACACCTCGCTTGTCCTTATTTTCTAAACTTGAACCTACACCATTCCTCTTAGTATTCGTATAGCTAATGGTTCCACCACGCGAGGCAATAGTCTAGGTTTTATTTTGACCTCCAACTTTTCAGTTCCTAGGTCTTCCATGTACCTGACCTATCCTATAATTTATTCTCTATTGGCCAATTAGCTAAACTGAGTTAGGAAAGAAAAAAAATGTGGCACTTTAACGTAATTTATATCTATATCTATATCTACATCATATCTAATAGTCGAAACATTTGACTTTTTGTTGACCACTCCTCATTGCGCCATGTGGCTATATAAATTTATGCCATGTATACATTTAAAATGTGACCACTACTCATCGTTTCACGTATATATTAAAACAAAAAAAATTGTCATTGAGAAAAAAATAGACCTGGTTTAAAACTACAGGATATTATAGGCACACCTTGATGACACATGGGTACGTAAAGAGATTCTTATAGGATAAAATTGGAGTAATTAAAAGAGATTCTTTTAGGACAAAATAGCCAATTATATTTTATAAACCACAATTTGTCACTGGAGTAGTTACACAGTCCCATTAGAGATTTTTACAAAATTATCTTTGCACATCTTTTCTTATCCTAAAATCCAAAACGGTGAGAAAAGATGAACAAATGGCTTATATGGGTCCCTATCAAGCATGAGCAAGTTATCCCTTTTTTTCTTTAGATGCTTAATTGTAAAATGCAATAAAAAAATGCAGAAACTCTATGAAAAACATAAAACTCATGGGTTTGAACTTGATAGACCCACTATTGTTGGTGATGATGATGTTCTAGCTTCCTCTATGATGTGCGTGTTTGTGTGTGTGAGTGAGAGAGAGAGAGAGAGGTGTTTTTAAGAAAGATGAATTAGAAGAAGTTAAGAAGTTACCAAATGAATATGAAAAATTATTTATAACAAAAGGATTACGACTTGTCAATAGGCTCATTTTTCAGTTAATAGGCACATTTTCATTGAAGGATGTGTTACTATAATCTGAGTCAATTTTTAAGGAATTATCAATGGTAAGTGAAGTCACCACCAATCATTGGATTGTTCTAAGGTGTGATTAATCACCTAACTCTATTTGATTTTATTATCGATCCTAAGCTAAGAAAAATGTTGTTTTTTCTAATCTAATATGGATGGATAAAAAATCTTGATTCTTGATTTTGGAAGTTCAGTTACGTGTGGGGAAGGTGTTAGGCACCCCATAGCACTTGTCCAAGGATAGTCCTTTGTTTTGGTAAAACCGTAATATTTAGATATTGGCAATTGAAAACAAGTTATTGGCATTTGCTTACGAGGCTTTAAATGTGTTGGGCTTTGAGATTTGATTTTAGAATGGGTATGGTCACAGTTGATACATTCTTAAAGTGTTTGGAATTGATGCCAAATTTCCATGGTGAAAATCCACCAACGCTTTGCCTTAGGTGCATCATAGCACACAAAATGCTATTCTTACCAAGCTTTCATTGTGAGAATATGAGAACAGAGTGCCTTAATTTCATGTTAAAAATATGGCAGAATTTCGCGTTTGGTGTACTATGGCACATCGGCAAGGTTTCGCGTCTGTGTATATAGCATGTATCGACATACTTGTATTAAGACAAGCCGAAGCCCTTCAAAGTATCAAGCATGTTGATGCATGTCGCATACATGGGGAAACCAGTGTCACTGGGTGACATGGATTGGGACAATCACAAAGCAATGAATGTGCACACAATATAGCATGAATATGCACCGACGACAATCGCCTTGAGCACATGCCCACACTAAAAGGTCAAGAGCTCTCATAACTAGAGAGGTTCACTCACATAGTCACGAGAGTCCACCATAAAAAGTGCATAATCACCCATATACAAGAAAATATAGATATACATACATCATGCACAATGCAATCACATAAAGCAGGAAAATAAATCATACATTTCCAACGTTCTAAGGGTATGGCCCAACATGGTATTTGAAATATAAAATAGACACTACCATACCCAAGGAACATGGCCCAAGAAAAAAGCAGGAAAGTAAAGGGGGTACATGAAGGGGGGCCATAATACATGCTCTAAAGAAGTGGCTAAAGGGGGGAGATAAAAGGACATAACCACTCGGGGAGGCTAGGCCTCCAATCTACTGAACATTGCCCATTTTGGGCTTGCGTCATCTTACTTGCATTTTTTCCCCTTTTGCTCATGCCTAGGAGGCCATGCCCTCATTCCAAGCAAGGAAACAAGCCAGCAGACAAGCAAAGAAAGAAACAAAGGAGATAGGGAGAGCATGTAAAGAACATACTAACAAAGAGAGCCAAATAGGGGCTAACAACGCATGTTATTAAACAAAATAGGGTGTCTTAGGAGGAAAAATGTTGGTTTCGAAAGCAACATCGCATAGGGTGGAGAAAGGGTATGCATCAAGCAAACTAGCATCACGAGGATGCGTCTCACAAGTGGTTACCGCCTAATAGGCCACGAGGGGGATGGATGTAACCACACAAGAACAGGCCCACGGGGGGCACAAAGCATGGCAAAGATTAGATCTAGAGAGGCATGAATATACGTAAAGCATAGAAGTAAGCAAACATACACATGCTTACAGGGAAATAATCCAAACCCTTTGATATAGGCCTAGGAGTGTGGATTTAGGCCCAGACCACGGAATCTAGATCTACACCCCACCAATAAGGGCCAAAACATAAGGAAGAGAGATATCAAAGGAAAAAAAGGGCTATAGAAGCACATGGAATAGCAACTAACATATAGATCTAAGCACACAAACATGGCACCGAACACAAAAACACATAGATCCAAGCATAGGCATAACGCGGGGATAAAGAGACATAGATATAAGCATAAGCACATAGATCTAAGCATAAACATGTAGATCTAAGTATAAACGTGTAGATCTAAGCACAAGCATGGAATAGAAAGCATAGGCATGTAGATCTAAGCATAAACGAGTACAAACATGTAGCTCTAAGCATGAGCAAGGCATAGAAGCAAAAGCATGTAGACCTAAGCACATCCATGGCATAGAAAGTATAGGCATGTAGATCTAAGCACAAATATGTATAGAAAACATAGTTATCTAAACCTAAGCACATCCTGGCCCAAGAAGGCTAGGCCAACAACTTCAAAGCGATAAATCATGGCAAAAAGCAAGAAAACATGCTACAAAAACCATAAAACATGCTAGGTAGCAAGAAAAAGCAAGAATATGCTAGAAAAATGAATAAAGCATATTATTGAGTAAGAAAAAGCTAGAAAATGTTATGGAAACAAAAGGGTGTGGATTGTAGTTAAAAAGCTACATCCACGCCCCTAAACCTCGAATCCAAGATATGGGACCTAGGAGAGGAAGATTGTGTGCAAGAACACTACCTTGTGATTGTGGAGAAAAGAGAAGAATAAAAGTTTTTGGGATATGTTTGGGAGAGAAATTAGAGAGGAAAAGAGAGGGGATCTGCCTATCTAATTGCCCAAAATCTTCCTTTTTTGTTGTAAAATTAGGTGTCTGGGGTTATTTGTGGCCCTTGGCACACTTTTGGAGGATTAGCACTCATTGTATGTGCCCCGAGTTGGGTCGGTGGCCACACCATGTGCGTGGGGTCAACCCAGCTGACGTCGCAGCTTTGTCTTTTTCCTACTTTTTGGTTATGACTTTGATCGTGTATTTGAAGGCCTTCCTAGACTCCAATTAAGCTAATATTGATGTCCCTAGAAAGTGTTAGATGTTAAGTTTCTAGAACACTAAAGAGATTGGAAATCCAACAGTTGGATAAAAAGTTTTGGCCTTGGGATGCTTGCTGTCGTGCTTTGCAAAATTTTTAAGATATCTCAACCATTTTAACTCCAATTTCAACCCATGACAATCGTTGGAAAGGGAATATGATAATCTTTGCAATGGCACTAGTCCCAACCCGTTCTGACAGTTGGATCAAAATTGAGGTTTCTAGAGCCCTTGGAAGTCAATGTTGAGTCAAACTTTGTCAAAATTGAAAAAAAAAATCTCCTAGTAGCTCGGGTTTAATGTAGAAGCATGAAAAATGCCATTTTGAGGGGACTTTGAGCTCGTTCGACTTATTGGTCAACCTAGGGTTGACTAGGGGAATTTAGGTCATTTTGATCGAAAAAGGAACTTAGAGTGCTCTGACGCCCGAACGGGTTGCCCCATGTCAATCTAGATGTTTCTATGGCCCCATGGAGTAAAGATAATATTTTTTGAATTTTCTGGGTCTGACACGCAAATCGAGAGTGAAAAAAAATACGGTATCTATAGCTTCCCCTTCTTTATCTGATATCTTGAGTGTGATGAAAGGTATTGGATAAAGAACATAATTCCACATTTTGTTGCCCCAAAATTGCGTGCGAAAACTGCATTGTTCGTAGATCAAGACTAGTCTTACCAAACAAGGTAATAAATCGGTCCTAAGGCTTCATCTCTAAAATCCCACTTTTGAAAATTTCTCTAGGGCAAATCGCAGTCCGGTGGGTCCTTTTTTCAAATTTAGTCTGATGCTTTAGCCCTCTTTCTATACTTGAGGTCAGTGTCTATTTTCTCTCTCATTTTATGTTTTGCAAATATGTTAGTAGCAAAGCAACTAGAAAGCATGCTAGTGTTTATTATTTATGCCATGATGCTGTTGGAAAAAAATTTGTTCACATGTTGGGTATTCACATAATCATACTTGCATGCTTTCACATGTACATACACGTAGGCACAAGAGTGCACATTCATATATATATATGTGTGTGTGTGTGTGTGTGTGTTGAACTACGTACATGCATAATTACGTTTACTCCTATTCATGCAAGGAAAACTTAATTTTTAGGCCACATAGATGAACATGCAAATGTTGGATGCTATGGATGCCAAAATAAAATGCAAAGTAGACATAAGAGAAAATGAATAGTAACTGGGAACCTTAAGATCTTGTAAACATGACGATAACGTAACTTTGAGGGGTGAATTTCTTTGAGAACATAGGATTAAATGGTCGTGGCCAAATCAAAATCCTGGAAAGGACATAGGATTAAACAGTCATAGCCAAATCTCGATGAGATGGCGTAGGATTAGACGGTTATGGTGAAATTGAAATCCTAACGAGATGGCATAGGACTAGACAATCATGGCCGAATCGAAATCAGAGCATATGATTAGACGGTCATGGCGAAATTGAAATCCTAATGAGAGCATAGGAAAGATGGTCATGGCCAAATTGAAATCCTTGTGAGATGAACGGGCTTAGCCAAATTTGAATCCCGAAGAGGGCACAAGATTAGATGGTGGTGGCTAAATCGAAATCCCGATGAGATGGTTTGAACCTGACTTCTTGGTTTGAACCTGCATGATATGTGTTAGGTAGTAGGGTTAGACATACTTAGATTATGTCTCGATGGGCAAGACCTAGTGGAGATCGTGGGAAGGCTCCTGCCATTGTTCCATCCCAAGGGATACGTCTAGCAGTGACGATGATACTATTTTAGTTAGCGTGCAGGTTGCAGGGACCCTTCAGAGGCATTTTGATAGAAGAGGTGATGACACCGCATCTCTTGGCGGCGTCCATATTGCACATCACACTAGGAGCCGATGTTTAGTGGAGACAACTAGTGCCTCATCTCAGTCCCACACTGGTTCAAGTGGTAGTTCTTCACAATTCCCTTGGACTGAAGAGGGAGGAGGCTCAGAGGGCAATAAGATTGGATACGAGGTCATGTTTGATGTAAATGCTGATTTGGAGGCTGATGACATGGTCGGGCCAGGTCTTGGTGCTTCAAGGAGCAATAATTATAGGCCAAGATTTCCACCTTCTTAGGCCAGGGCCGAGGCCTACACTAGAGAGGTTAATGATAGCATAAATGATACTCATTTTCAACATGGTCTAAAGAGGCATCCTTTTGTGGTTTAGGGGTCTCATCCATCATTTTGGAATATCTTGAACCTCATTATCGAAGCTTTTTTCAGGGGTCAGTTCAGCCCTAGTCGTCCAGACATGTAATGGGCAGTTCAAGGCCATTCCCAATCACTGATAGTAGTCCATCTGGCATGGTATGAAAATCACAACAATCAATTCCTCTACGAAGCCTTTTTTAGAGCACCTGTCAATTTAGTCAATAGCTGGGTCAAGAACTTACGATCTTTGGTTTTGAAATTCACTGCACCAAGATACACTCTCTTGATTCTATATTCTAAAATTCACATAGTGCATGTTATCAATTACGAATGAAGTAGACCCGTTTATTTTTCGCTGCATACATGCATATTTCCATCATATGGTACCAGAGCAGTCTTCAATTCGAATCTGTATAACATATTTTGTGAGTTTTGGAATTAGAGATAATAGTTTCATGATGTTAGAAGATTGTATATGGTTTTAATTTTCTGCATGGTTGTTGAAACTATGATTTGATAAAAAATGATATTGATGTTATGATGCTGTTTAAATTTGAATTTAAGTATGTTAAATTGATCTTTAAGGCTATAACTTCAATGGAATTTAGTTTTGATATCAAATCCCATATATTATGTTCATATGGTGGTTGTTTGTTTAGGGAAAACCATTGAAAATGTTTCAGATCTTCCCTTTGAAAAATTGAAAACATGGGTTTTTCGTGGGTAAGCTTTAGTTGCGAAACAGTCACGAGACAGTCGCGAAAGTCTCTGTCTGATTTTTGTGTTTTCATTTTTTTGCCATAATTCATTTTTGTGGGAAGAGCTTAGTCGTAAGATACTCACGAAAATGTCACTAAAGGGAATTTTGAACTTTTTCTAAGTGTTTTCATATATATAAAGTGCAAGGCTGTGTGTAATTAGATTATGCATGTTTTATATTTAAAAACCTTTAATTTAAAACATCTAGTGGGAGAGAGATACAAGGGTTGCATCTCACGGCCTCTATTGTCGGTTTATAATAGTGTGATTAAGCACCTTGCCTTGGCTTATATGCCTTACTCCCTTCGGAGGGTGTTTAATACATGGTACTATAGATTAAACTTCTTATGGATGGATAATATGTGTTTTTACATTAAGAACGACCACGCTACCGTGGAGATACTTAATGACTCACATAGAATTCAGTCAATGGTGTACACTAGACTAAGTTTAATGTTAACCTCCCTTTGGAGCTATGTCATTATTACTTAGAGGCTAAAGGAAAAATGACATATTATTAGTGTTTGATAATAGTTATCATGATAGCACTAATAATGAGAATAGTTCTCAATTAATCATAGTGTTTATAATTTACTTGCTTCCAAGGAATTCTAAACATGGGATTAGGTTGTCATTGCATATATTATTTTATGGTTTTATTAAGGTTCCATATTATATGCTTATATGCTAAATTGATAATGTCCAATTTACTTATTATATTCATGTTTATTATTTTCAGATTTGAACATGGCATCATTTAGCCCACTTATTACTATTCTTAATAAAAACAAACTAACTGGATCCAACTATGTTGACTAGAAAAGAAATTTGGACATTGTTCTTATAGCTGAAGAGCACAAATATGTGCTTACTTAACCTTGTCCTATCTTTCCTTCATTAGATGCTCCTCCTGAGGAAAAACAGCGATATGATCGTTGGCAAAAATCTAATGAAATGGCCAAGTGCTATATCCTAGCATCCATCTCAAATGTTCTACAGCATCAAATTCAGGATGTAGAACTAGCTTCGGACATTATGCTAAGTCTAAAGGAGATGTTTGGTGAGCAAGGCCATTCAGCAAGGCAAGAAACCATGAGGCAAATTTATAATACCAAAATGGCTAAAGGTAGTTCAGTGAGAGAGCATTGTCTTACAATGATTCAAGGGATTCAGACTTAATAATAACATGAACAAAAAGATTTATTCTTTGTTTGAATTAGTGAATGAATTAGTGGCGGTGGAAAGCATCCTTGGTACTTCTAGTGTTGAAGCCAATGTGGGTGAAGCCTCTACTTCTTAACCTAAGTTGAAAGGCAAGGGTAAGAAGAAGAAGAAGAAGGACTTCACTAAGCAAGAGGATAAACAAATTGCCTTAAAGGTTGCTGACAAAGGAAAGAAAACCAAAGGAAAGTGTTTCCATTGTGGTGAGAAAGGACATTGGAAGAGGAATTGTCCAAAGTTCAAAGCTGCCAAGAATAAGGGTATGAAATGTTCCTTTTTTCTCGAAATATGTTTGGTACAGAATCCCACGAATTCCTGGTGTGTGGATTTAGGTTGTACTAATCATATCTGCAATTCTTTGCAGGGGTTTCAAGAGACCAGAAAGCTAAATGAAGGGGAATTGTTTCTAACTTTGGCTGATGGGAGCAGGATTCCGGTTATAAGTGTTGGTGTTGTTAATTTATGCTTTGAGTCTAGGGTTTTAATATTGGAAGATTGTCTATTTATACCTAATGTTCGTAGGAATTTAATTTCTGCAACTTATTTAGGTAAACATGGATATTGTGTTATCTTAAAGGACAATGTTGTAATAAAGAAGGATAAAATGTTTATCTGTTCTGGCAATATTGTGGATGGTCTTTATATTTTAACTCCTGATAAGCATGAATTACATAATTCTGAATTAGATAATGACTCTCATGTAAAATCATTAAAGAGAAAGTTTCCTTCTACTAACGATGCATATCTTTGGCACTTGCGTTTGGGTCATAGTAATTCAAATAGGATTCAAAGACTAATCAAAGATGGACTTTTACAGCCTATGGACTTTGATGAATTTCCTGTTTACGAATCTTGTTTGGAAGGTAAAATGACCAAATGACCTTTTGATGCAAAAGGTAGAAGAGCCTAAGAGTTGCTTGAATTAGTTCATATAGATGTATGTGGTCCTATGTCAACCCAAGCAAAAGGAGGTTATGAGTACTTCGTCACTTTTACCGATGATTACTCAAGATATGGTTATGTGTACCTAATGAGACGAAAGTTCGAAGCCTTTGAAAAGTTCAAAGAGTTTAGGGCTGAAGTTGAGAATCAATTAGGTAAACGCATAAAGGTCATTCGATCTGATCGAGGTGGCGAATACCTTCTTGGGGATTTCAAAGATTACCTAATTCAGAATGGGATTGTATCCTAGTTGAATGCACCTAGAACTCCTCAACAAAATGGTGTAGCAGAAAGAAGGAATAGGACACTTTTAGAAATGGTTAGGTCCATGATGAGTTACTCAACTTTACCAATTTCCTTTTGGGGGTATGCCTTAGATACAGCAACACATCTTTTGAATTTAGTTCCATCAAAATCTGTTCCTAAAACACCCATGGAATTGTGGAATGGGCGTAAGCCTAGTATGAGATATCTCCACATTTAGGGTTGTCCAGCACATATGCTAAAGGGGAAGCCTGATAAGTTGGAACCAAAATCAGAAGTATGTTTACTTATGGGTTATCCAAAAGAAAGTAGGGGTTATTTATTCTATAGTCGAAATGATAACAAAGTTTTTGTTAGTACAAATGCTAAATTTTTGGAAAATGACTATATGAATAATTTTACTCCTAGAAGTAGAGTTGTATTGGCTAAAATGAATGAATCCATAAATCAACAACCATTGGATAAAACTAGGGATGATGTGGCTGTATTGGATACACCATAAGATACTACTCATGAGATCTCTAGTACACAGGAGCCTCGTCGTAATGGGTTGTTCGGCCTGCTATAAGGTTTTGGGAGAAACTTATGAAGCTATTTCAGAAGAGGCTGAATCGGATCCCTACACTTATGAAGAGGCAATAAATGATATAGATACACATCATTGGCTCAATGCTATGAAATCTGAATTAGATTCCATGTATTCCAATCAAGTTTGAGATCTTGTAGAGGTGTCTAATAGCATTAAACCTGTTGGTTGCAAATGGGTTTACAAGAGAAAGAGAGGGATAGATGGAAAGGTTGAAATCTTTGAAGCAAGGCTAGTGGCGAAAGGGTATACACAAAAATAAGGTATTGATTATGAAGAAACCTTTTCACCAGTAGCAATGCTTAAATCTATTAGAATTCTCTTATCCATTGCTGCTCATTATGATTATGAGATTTGGCAAATGGATGTCGAGATTGTATTTCTCAATGGCAATCTTGAAGAGGAAATCTATATGATGCAATCGGATGGTTTCATAGCAAAGAACCAAGAGCATATGGTATGCAAGTTGAAAAGGTCCATTTATGGACTTAAGCAAGCATCTGGGTCATGGAACATCAAATTTGATCAAGCAATCAAGTCATTTGGTTTTGAACAAAATCTTGATGAACCATGTGTGTACAAAAGACATCTAGATAATGTAGTAATGTTCCTAGTGCTTTATGTTGATGATATTCTACTCATTGGGAATGATGTTGGGGTAATGTCATCAATTAAAGTTTGGTTGTCTAGCCAATTTGATATGAAGGACTTGAGTGAGGCTAACTTTATTCTAGGGATCAAGCTTTGGTGAGATTGCAAGAATAAGATGTTAGGCTTATCACAAACTTGATATATAGATAAGGTTCTACAACTGTTTAGCATGCAAAACTCCAAGAAAGGATTACTTCCTTTTAGACATGGAGTTCCTCTGTCTGATGACCAAAGGCCTAAGACTCAAGAGGAAGAAAATATGATGAGACAAGTTCCTTAAGCTTTTGCAGTGGGAAGTCTGTATGCCATGCTTTGTACTAGACTAGATATTTGTTGTTCAGTTGGCATGGTCAGCCGATATCAATCAAATCTAGGACCAAAACATTGGCAAGCTGTAAAGCATATTCTCAAGTATCTTAGGAGAATGAGAACTTATATGCTTGTTTAACAGTTTGAGGATTTGATTCCCATTGGCTATATAGATTCAGAATTTCAATCAGATCTTGATTTTAGAAAGTCCACTTCAGGTTGTGTTTTACCTTGGGAGGTGGAGCCATAAGTTGGAGGAGTGTTAAGCAATCTTGTATTGTCGACTCCACCATGAAAGCTGAATATGTTGCTACTTGTGAGGTGGCAAAAGAAGCTGTTTGGCTCAAGAAATTCCTTTATAATCTTGGTGTTGTGAGAATGGAGCAAGTTCCCATCACATTGTTTTGCGACAATAGTGGAGCAGTTGCACAATCCAAAGATCTAAGGAATTACAAGAAAGAAAGCACTTTGAGAGAAAGTACCACATCATTCGAGACATTGTTGCTCGTGGAGATGTAGTAATAGCAAAGATTGAAAGTGTAAAGAATCTAGCGGATCCCTTTACGGAAGCCTTGCCCCAAAGGACTTTCGAGTCATATTTGGAGGAGATGAAAGTTAGATTAGTGCACAATAGTCTTTAGGGCAAGTGGGAGATTGTTAGGATTAGTGCCCTTAAATCCTATTGTATAATGCTATGTATGATATAATATATGACATTATGTATGACTTAATATTGTGATTGATAAAGTTGTTTTATTATTATCTAAAGTAATGGTAACATGAATATTTGGATATTATCATATGGTCCATGAGATGCATAGTATGTGATTTGGTCATAGAAGATATAAGTCACAAGTTCTTTGTAAACTCAGAATTTAAAGTTCGTTATCAGTGATGAAATTGGGCATTTAATCCATGTTTGTTAGAATAAATGCCAAATTCTTGGAAAATGACTACACGAATAATTTTTCTCCTAGAAGTAGAGTTGTCTTGGCTGAAATGAATGAATATGTAGTTAAACAACCAATGTATGAAAATAGGGATGATGTGGCTGCATTAGATACACCACAAGATACCACTCATGAGATGTCTAGTATACAGGTACCTCATCGTAGTGGGAGAATTGTTCGGCCACCTATGAGATTTATAAGTTTGGTAGAAACTTATGAAGCTATCTCAGAAGAGACTAAATCGAATCCCTACACTTATGAGGAGGCAATGAATGATATAGATGCATATCAATGGGTCCAAGCTATGAAATCTGAATTGGATTCTATGTATTCCAATCAAGTTTGGGATCTTGTAAAGGCGTCCAACGACATTAAACCTGTTGGTTGCAAATAGGTTTACAAGAGAAAGAGAGGGATAGATGGAAATGTTGAAACCTTTAAAGCAAGGCTAGTGGTGAAAGGGTATTCTAAAAAAGAAGGTGTTGATTATGAAGAAACCTTTCCACCAGTAGCCATGCTTAAACCTATCAGAATTCTCTTATCCATTGCTATTCATTACGATTATGAGATTTAGCAAATGGATGTCAAGACTACATTTCTTAATGGCAATCTTGAAGAAGAAATCTACACGTTGCAATCGGAAGGTTTCATAGCAAAGAACTAAGAGCATATGGTATGCAAGTTGAAAAGGTTCATTTATGGACTTAAGCAAGCATCTAAATCATGGAACATCAGATTTGATCAAGCAAACAAGTCATTTGGTTTTGAATAAAATCTTGATGAACCATGTGTGTACAAAAGACATCGAGACAAAGTAGTAATGTTCCTAGTGCTTTATGTTGATGATATTTTACTCATTGGAAATGATGTAGGAGTAATGTCATCGGTAAAAGTTTGGTTGTCAAGCCAATTTGATATGAAGGACTTGGGCGAAGCTAACTATATTCTAGGGATCAAGCTTTGGCAAGATCGAAAGAATAAGATGTTAGGCTTGTCACAAGCTGGAGATATAGATAAGGTTCTAAAACGGTTTAGCATGCAAAAATCCAAGAAAGGATTACTTCCTTTCAGACATGGAGTTCCTCTGTCTGATGACCAAAGGCCTTAAGACTCAAGAGGAAGAAAATATAATGAGACAAGTTCCTTAAGCTTTTGCAGTGGGAAGTCTTATGTATGCCATGCTTTGTACTAGACTAGATATTTGTTGTTCAGTTGGCATGGTCAGCCGATATCAATCAAATCTAGGACCTAAACATTGGCAAGCTGTAAAGCATATTCTCAAGTATCTAAGGAGAACAAGGGATTATATGCTTGTTTACTAGTGTGAGGATTTGATTCCCATTGGCTATACAGATTCAGATTTTCAGTCGGATCTAGATTTCAGGAAATCCACATCGGGTTGTGTATTCACCCTGGGAGGTGGAGCCATAAGTTGGAGAAGTGTTAAGCAATCTTGTATTGTTGACTCCACCATGAAAGCTGAGTACGTTGCTACTTGTGAAGCGGCAAAGGAAGCTGTTTGGCTCAAGAAATTCCTTTCTGATCTTGGTGTTGTGAGAATGGAGCAAGTTCCCATCACATTGTTTTGCGACAATAGTGGAGTGGTTGCACAATCCAAAGATCCAAGGAATCATAAGAAAGGAAAGCACATTGAGAGGAAGTACCACATCATTCGAGCCATTGTTGCTCGTGGAGATGTAGTGGTAGCAAAGGTTGAAAGTGCAAATAATCTAGCAGACCCTTTACCAAAGCCTTGCCTCAAAGGACTTTCGAGTCACATTTGGAGGGAATGGGAGTTAGATTAGTGCACAATAGTCTTTAGGGCAAGTGAGAGATTGTTAGGATTAGTGCCCTTAAATCCTATTGTATGATGCTATGTATGTTATTATGTATGACATTATATATGACTTAATATTGTGATTAATAAAGTTGTTTTATTATTATCTAATAATAATGGTATCATGAATATTGGGACATTATCATATAGTCCATGAGATGCATAGCATGTGATTTAAGTGAAAAGTCACAAAAGATATAAATCACAAATTCTTTGTAAACTCATAATTTTAGTTCATAGTTCGTTGATGAAATTGGGCATTTCATCTGCGAAGACTATATAAGATGATGAAAATGGAGATTTCTAGTTGATAGGTTGATATGTTTTAAGAGTTAAGACATATTGAACTAGACAGTTGTGAGATTTATTATTCTCCTAATGACTGTCAAATGAATAATAAACTCACGACTTATATTTACATGAACTCTTAATCCTGAGGGGATAATGGACCTAATCATGAAGTGTAGATTGCTTTGATATATCAAGAGTGAGATCTAAAGTTACAGTCAAAACCTCAGTATGTTGGGCAACCACATTTAGTATTGATGGAACATATATTCTCAAGAAGGAATTCATAGTCTCTTAACGGAGATACAAAATATTCGCTTGAGATAAGTTTAATGGGTTTGGTTATTAAGAGAGTTAGGCTTAACCACTTTAGTAAGGAGTTACTAAAGTATATATATTTATGGAATTGGATTTCATAAATATATGATGAATAACTTTAAAGGATTAAACCGGGTACTCAAGGAATTAAGATATAGTAATCTACAAAGTGGCAGTCTACATTCATAACTTTGTATTTCTACGAATATTTTATGAAGGGGTTGCATGTACAATAAAGTCTTGGGATATAATTTATAAATAAGGCCTAGAGTGCAACTATATTTATATAGTGGTATTAAATATAGTTAATGGTAATTTTGGACTTGTCAAGAGTTGACAGAAAAACCCAAGGCCCATTGGAGCTAGTGTCTTATTGGTCCTTTTCGGTCCCACTCCAAGCCACACACTTAAGCCCAATTTGGAAGGCCCAAAAGGCCAGCCCAATTAGATAATCAGTTAGATACAAAGGAAGAAACATAAAGAATTTTTAATTAGAAGAAATATAACACTACTGTGAAATGGTGTGTATGTGAGTGTTAAACACTTTGACATTCTCCCTTTGAAAACTGATAAAGAGACCACACATCTTGGGCATTAATGGAATTGGAGTGAAGATTGAAAGTGTTCCCAAGTGCTTCTGATCTTCGGTTTTGAAATTCACCGCTCCAAGGTATACTCTCTTGTTCTCAAATTCTGAAACTTACATAGTACATGTTAACATTTATAAATGAAGTAGATCCATTATTTTTTTCGCTGCGTATGTTTTGTATGAGATACAAACATGTTATTTTTCCAACACTTAGAACCACACAAAATCCATATTGGGGTAGTTTATTTTGCGCGATTCAGTCGATTATGCAAATCAATGTGTTAAAGTTCAAAACTTTAGGTACAATAATGGATCCGTCCCATTAGGAACCATTCCTCTTGTGTTAAGAACTGTATAAAACACGTGGAAATACAGTGTGATGCAAGTGGATATGGAATATAAGTCGACACAAGAATATTGTTTCAAGCCGAAAATGCGACAGTGCATGGGTAAGAACAATGGCACCACAGACTCGTCAACGCTAAAGCATTATTGCAATCATACATCCAAAAGCCTTCCAAAAGGCAATATCAAAATACATATAAGGCCTACCAAGAGGCAATGTCCATGCATACAAAAGCAGTTTATCAATAAGTGATATCATGCATCAGGGGCCACTATAGGGCAATATAATACATACATGTCTAAAGCCTACCAAGAGGCAATATAAAAATACGGTCTAGGCTTACTAAAGGGCAATCAAATATATACATGTCTGGCCCACCAAGGGGTAATTGTTGGGGTTTATGCCCTAAAATCCAATTTATTGGTATGTCATGAATAATTAAATTGTTTATGACTATCTATAAATGAACTAATGGGACATTATCATAGTCCATGATTTATGTGATTTAGTCACAGAAGATGTAAATCACAAGTTCTTTGTAAACTCAAAATGTAGTTCGTAGTCGATGATGAAATTGGGTGTTTCATCTGCGAAGACTATAACATATCAACTAAGATTATTTGTCTTGATCATGGAAGTGGAGACTTCTAGCTGGTATGTTGATATGTTTTAAGAGTTAAGACATATTGAATTGGACTACTGTGAGATTTATTATTCTTCTAACGATTTTCAAATGAATAATAAATCTCACGACTTCTATTTACATCAACTATAAATCCTAAGAGAATAATGGACCTAATCATAAGATGTAGGTTGCTTTGATATATCAGGAGTGAGATCTATAAATCACGATCAAAATCTCAGTATGTTGGGCAGCCACATTTAGTGTTGATGGAACATATATTCTCAAGATGGAATTCATAATCTCTTAACAGAGATATAAAATATTCCCTTGAAATAAGTTTAATGGGTTTGGTTATTCAGAGAGTTAGGCCCAACCACTTTAGTAAGGAGTTACTAAAGTATATATTTATGAAATTGGATTTCATAAACATATGACGAATAATATAAAGGATTAAACTGGGTACTCAAGGATTAAGATGTAGTAATCTTCAAAGTGGCAATCTATATTTATGACTTTGTATTACTACGAATATTTTAATGAAGGGGTTGCATGTATAATAAAGTCTTGGGATATAATTTATAGATAAGGCCTCGAGTGCAACTATATTTATATAGTGGTATTAAATATAGTTAATGGTAACTTTGGACTTGTCAAGAGTTGACAGAAAAGCCTAAGGCCCATTAGAGCTAGTGTCTTATTGGTCCCTTTTGGTCCCACTCCAAGCCACACACAAGAGCCCAATTGGAATGGCCCATAAGGCTAGCCCAATTAGATAATCAATTATATATAAGGAGAGAAACATACAGAATTTCATTAAGGTTTTTCATAAGTCTTTTTCATAAATGGATTCATGAAGAACATACAAGGATGAAATGGTTTGTATGTGAGTGTTGTGACACTCTCTAATTCTCCCTTAGAAACTGATTGAGAGACCACACTTCTTTGGCGTAAAGTGGAATTGGAGTGAAGATTAAAAGTGTTCCCAAGTACATCTGGTCTTTGTTTTGAAATTCACCACACCAAGGTACGCTCTCTTGTACTTAAATTCTAAAACTTACATAGTACATGTTATCGATTGTATATGAAGTAGATCCGTTAAATTTCCGCTGCGTATGTTTTGTATGCGATACAAATACATGATTTTCCAACAGCAATGCCTACAAAGTATAAGAAAAATAAAATGTGCTCACATGGGGGCTACATCATAATTGTACAACAATGTGTGGCTAGCCTAAGGAGAGTCATCATCTTTGATGGTATCACTCATAAAGTTCTCGACACTGCCACCATCGACATTATCACCCTTTGCAAGATCTGTAGAAGGAAAGGCTTGATCTACAAAAGAACCTAGGGCATATCTTGAAACCTAAAATAGTGCCTGATCTTGTACAGGGTCGTGTACCCAATCATCCAAGAGGACGAATCCTCAACTACTGGCAGGTCTTAGAGGAACATTAATATACTTTGACTTATGTCATTGAATAAGACGATCTCTACCAGGAATATAAGGTGCAGGAGGTATAGGCATCCTATGCCCCCTCATCTCACCAATCAAAACATTAATATACCCACGGGGCATGCCTTTCTCAACCAGGAGTTGGCTCCTCTCTCTCTCTCTTTCTCTCTTTCTCTCTCTCTGTGGCAATGGCATGGGCTTCCCTCTCTCTCCACCCTCGATCCTTCTCTTGAGCTAATGACCTGATAATCTCCTCCAGCATATACCCCTCTCTAACGGCGGCCTTGCCCTCAAGCTTTCTCACCCTAGCCTGTAGGGTATCTGCATGTAGCCTCAAGTAGCCCTCCTAAGTATGCCCTCAATGATAGGTCTAGTTGAGGATTATAGAAACTAGGTGACGTAATTAGTATCAGCTGTGACAGAACCCTCGAAGGAGCCTGTCTCCCAAGTAGGGTCATCCAAAATGACCTCATGATTGGATAGCTTAGGAGGTGGATCCCTAGGCACTCTAAAAATTGACATGGTCTGATGGAAGATCCTCTTAGTTAAGAAGAACTTCTAGCTTGATAAAGCCCAGAACTAGTGTTGTACGTGTGACTCAGTAATAGTAGGGTTGACCTCACGCCTAGCCAACAACCGCCAATCATAGGGGTTGTTGAGTATCTTGCCCCAAGTGACACAATCTAGCACAACACTGATGATGGACGGCTGTTTCAAAACAACTCTAGTGATTGTGTAGAGAGATCAACCATATGCCCTAAGATATATCATCGAATATAGACCAAAATATTGTGGACATAAGGCCAATATGTGCTCATATGCCCACCACGTCAAAACTTGCCAACAACCTTAGAGGCTTCTAAAGCCTTGTCACGAAGCCTGTAAGTCATAGGCCCCTATATCTAACACTACTATCATGGCTCCCAATAGCCTGTAAGTCAGCACTGACTGGTTGTTGCCAAAAAAAGAAGAATTGCCCTTATCCATTCCTTATGGATCTGAGGCTCCTCGGTAGGCCCAAAGTATCGTCTTGTCACCCAAGTAAGAGGATAGCAGATGCCTAAAAGCTCGCTTGCAACATTGAAGTCCACAAACTCGATCGGGATCGGATACCCACCGAATCTAAAGCCGAAGATAGCTGTCTAGTCAAGGGGAAGGACTACATACTCCCCATAGCTCAAATGAAAGGTGCCAGTCTCCACATGAAACTATTACACAAAAGTCTCCTTTATCGTTTGCCTTATGGAATAGGGCGGAGTCAACAGGAAGTCCTCAAAGCACTGCTCAATAAAAAATGTGCAATAGTGCGCATTAGTCCTAGGGTTAAACATGCGGATAAGGAATGAAGACCAAACTACTCGACCACAAGTCCTGTCAATAGCTTGCACTTTAAATTAGAAAAGCTACCAGTTAGCAAGCATGTCTACATATCCAAAATTCACAAGTGGAAGAGAAAAAGTAACATACTTGACCCTTCCAAGCCTAAGTAGAAGGATGCCTCTTGAGACCATGCTAAAGATGAGTATCGTCTATACAATCATCAATCTCTTTAGTGTAGATTTCGGCCCTGGCCTGACATGGCAAAAATTTCGTCCTATGACTATTGTTTCTCGAAGTGCTTGGTCCCAACCTAGCCATATCCTCTACCTCTAAATCAGCATCTACATCAAACATGAGCTCGTCGCCCCTAGGGCTCCTCCCTCCTAGGTCTAAGGGAATTGTGAAGAATTGCCATCTGAACTAGTGTAGGACTGAGATGAGGCACTGGCTATATGTATACCCCTAGGGGGCGCGGTGTCATTAACTCCTCTATCAAAGAGCCTTTGAAGTGTTCGCGCAACCTACACGCTAAGTGAAACAGTGCATCGTCGCTGCCAGACAAATCCCCTAGGGATAGAATAATGGTGGAAGCCTTCCTGCGATCTTCGCTAGATCTCGCCCGTTGAGACAATATCTGCAAAAGTAAATTTAGATTTAATTAGTAAGCCCAAATCAAATGGCAATGTAAGAAATAGGTAAGTGTGTCTAATCCTACTACCTAACACATATCATACAAGTTCATACCAAGAAGTTTTGTTTAATAAAAGTCAAAGTTTCCAAACTACCCCTCTATGAGATTCAAATTTGGCCACACCCATTCATCTTACAAGGATTTCGATATGGCGATGATTGTCTAGTCCTATTTCATCTCAATGGGATCTCGATTCGGCCACGACTGTCTAGTCCTATGCCATATCATCAGTATAATAATAGAGTTTTTAGTTATAGAAAATTATTTTAAAAAGTTTATAGATTCCCACACATATATAACAAAAGCAGGTTGTTTGGCATATATCATTTACATTACATAAGCTTGTTAATCTATATACATATATATATATATATATATATATATATATAGATAACCAAAGCCTCTAAAACTCCAACAAATTTCCACGTCAAAACATTATTAAAAAAACCATAAAAAAAATGTAATAACAGTTTTCTAAAACCCAATGCTCTGCCAAAACCAAAATAATTCCCCATCTCTCTCTTCGTCATCTTCCTCCTCATCCCATAAATTTCTTCAAACACAATACACACCAAACATAAACCGAACCCATAAATCACCAAAACCAAACTAATCTCATCTCCCTCTTCTTCATCTTCCTCTTCATTCCATAAATTTCCTATTTGTAAGGAAAAAAGTAGAGAAGAAGAAGACGACGCAGCAGGGGGTGTGCCATGTTGGAGCAGCAGGTTGCCAACACAAGTCATCGGTCATTGTGTCCCGCCTTCATCTTCTACTGATGTTTCTTCTTCTTTTTTCTTCTTTTCCTCCTTCTCTTTCTTTTGTCCGTCTCCAGTTACTGCTGTAGTTTCTCCTTTTTTGTTTTTGTACTCTTTTTTATGTTGCCAAAGCCTCCACACGACTTGCTTTGGGAAAGTAGAAAGCTTTTAATTTTTGAATAAAAGATGGGCAAAGTGTTTTAGCCATTAGTTTTTTTAGCTTTGAGCCCAACAAGATGTGAGACGTGTAGTGATGATACTAATTGATTTACATGCAACAAATATCTTAAGTACTTTTAATTCTTATATTATTATAATATAATTATCTATAATTGCTTATTTATATAAATAAATAAGTAATTTTTGGTTAATTAATATTTTCCATTTAGTATAGGATAGGGAATTTTGAGATTGTAATCCTAACGTGCAACATTCATTTTTTGTGATGAGAGTTAGATATTTATTAGTATTACGTTAGATATTTATTTGCTTCTTAAATATATCAAATATGACTCTCACTTTCACAAAATGTAAGGTATCATATTCACCAAACTTCACGTAAGACTTTTTTTATCTGTGAAAAATTTTCAAATCCATTCCATGGGTTCGTCTTAGGTTTTGAGGTTGTTTAGCACTCTCATAAGTCATAGCTTAACAGCTTTCCCATGCATCGCACATTTTAGCGACTAGTTATTGAACAAATCATGTGGAGTTCAAACTTTAAATATAATCCTTGAAAGCGTACTTATTGAAATCACATAAGCTGTGATGAACCAGAAATTTATGGTCCTCATTATATGTTACGCATTTATTATGGTCATTGATGACAAAACGTAACTGATGAAGCAACGGTTAGAGAATGAGCTGTGGCCTCTAAGCAAAGATTTTGTAACACACTAGCCGTTGAGCATAAATGCAGTGCATCATTGCCCATTAATGAGACATACAACTATAAAAGAAAAGATAAAAGAAGCTAAAGGTACACACAAATACTCCACGAAATCACTTTCTACTTGCTTTCTATTTAGAATCTCTCTCCCTTCTGACTTAAGCATCGGAAGCGGTTTGGTTGACGCCACACCGACGTGTTACTCTTCCACCTAGTTCATTTTGCAGGTTTCTCATCTATAGAGACGACCCCATCCACAACATCATCCATCTACTACGACGAGGAGCTCAACTGTTGATTTTTTGCATCATCAGTTTGGCACCGTCAGTGGGAATCGCTAATCATTCAAGCCATCTTTCCTAATGACAAAAGAGTTCCTTGAAGTACAAGATAGAAGCAGAGAGTACACCTTAGCCAGATGCTGTGCAACAACAACAAATCCAAGCCCTCTTCGCTAATGTGGAAGAGCTGACTCGCCAGAATGAAGAACTGCGAAAGACAATGGAATCTCATAACACGGAACATCGGCAAACAAGTGAAAACCAAAATGAAGAAGAATCAAACTCTCAAGCCAATAGACGAGACAAAACTTTAGAAGACTCCACTAGGGTGGAGAATGAGCTTTGCAATATGAGGAAAGAGATGGACGAACTAAAAAGTGCAATGAAGGACAAAGGCAGGGAGAATTTGGATGGGATGATTCAAAGGATGGACTTAACATTCACCAACGAAGTGTTGAATCGTCTTTTCCAAGAAAAATTTCGTCTCCCACAATTGGAGTTATATGACGGGTCCAAAGATCCCTTGGATCAAATTGAATCATTTAAGACGCTGATGCTATTACAGATGACCCCAGACGAAGTGATGTGTAGGGCATTCCCAACAACACTAAAGGGAGCAACTACGGTATAGTTCAGCAAAATACCCCTAGGAACCATTGCAGACTTTGAACAACTCAGCAAGGGTTTTGTTTGTCATTTCATTAGGGGCAAAGACACAAAAAACCAACTGGTCATCTTTTCAACATTCAGCAAGCAGAAGGAGAGTCACTAAGACAGTACGTCACTCAATTCAACAAGGAGCTACTATAGGTAGACAAAGCTGAAGATAAAGTTATTTTAACGACCTTTCAAGCAAGGTTGCTGCTAGGAGTTTTCTTCTTCTCATTCACTAAAAGTCCACCAAAAACAGACGCGGAATTGCTTCGTAAAGCTCAGAAGTACACGAACGTAGAAGATGATGTGCTCGCAAAGGAGATGAAAGGAAGAGAGACGAAGGAACAAGTAAAAGTCATGATAAGAAGAAGGAGACACGAGGTGTTGGACAGACCACGGGGAAAAAGAAGGAGCTTCTAGACAGGAAACCCAAGTTCACCAACTTCACTCCCATAATAAATGCTAATTGAGCAGGTCCTTATGCAGATAAGAGATGATCCTTCCCTAAAATGGCCGAAGCCAATTAGCACTCAAGTAGAAAGAAGAGACAAGAGCAAGTACTATAGTTTCCACCAGGTAGGCATCATACTGATGAATGCAGGCATTTAAAAGACTGGGTGGAGACTTTAATTAGGCAAATAAAGTTGTAGAAGTACGTCAAAAAGGCGGAACCACACAGGTACCAATGAAAGGACGACTAGGACAAAACTCCAGAGATAGGGGATACCAAACCTCCTGCAAGAGAAATAAAGAAAATCTTGGGAGGAATAATAGCACGTGGAACTTTGAAATCCATGAAAAGGCATAGGGAAGGGAGATAAATAGTGTCCATTCATGGCTCCCTCCAATGAAGATGCCAAAGGATGATGAACTAGATATTGTCTTCTTAAAGAGAGACGGTCGTAGCATCAACCAACCCCATGACGATCTACTAGTAATCATGGTCAGAGTTGAAGAGTTCAACATCCACCAGGTGCTCATTGACAACGGAAGCTCAGCAGATATCATCTACTTGCCCACATTTCAACAAATGAAGCTGGATACGAAGAGGATTAGGCCTTTCACCTTGCCTATGGTAAGCTTCACATGGGAAAGAGTTGTCCCTAGAGGCATCGTCACTCTAACTGTAATTGCAGGAACTTATCCAGCACAGGTCACTAAGGAAATTGATTTCCTCATAGTTGATAGCCTTTCAACATACAACATCAACTTGGGAAGACCTGCACTCAACAAATTAAGAGTAGCAACATCAAAATATTACTTGAAGGTGAAATTTCCAACAACCCATGGAGTAGGGAAAATCAGAGGAGACCAAGTTCTGGCAAGAGAGTGCTATCAAGCTGCCTTAGCATCTGGCGAGAATCACACATGGGTGATCAATGAACCCGAACCGTCAGAAACTCCACAAGAAGTTGAGATCATCCCTGGAGATTCGTTAAGGGTATTGAAGATTGGAACAACACTACTAGCAGTAGAGAAAGAGAAAATGATCTCTTTCTTAAGGGCAAACCAAGATGTATTCACCTGGTGACACGAGGATATGCCTAGAATTGATAGGAAGATCATACAGCATTGTCTCAATGTCAACCCAGAATGTAAACCTGTATAGCAGAAGCGAAGAGTATTTGCACCAGAACGCAACAAGGCTGTAACTGAAGAAGTTGAGAAACTACTAGAAGCTGATTTCATCAAGGAAGTCTTCTATCCAGAGTGACTAGCAAACATGGTTATGGTAAAGAATAGCAATGGCAAATGGAGAATGTGTGAAGACTTCATAGACCTGAATAAGGCCTGCCCAAAAGACAGCTTCTCCATGCCAAGGATTGATTAGTTAGTAGACTTAACTCCTGGACACAAGCTCTTGAATTTCATGGACGCATTCTCTAGATTCAACCAGATTCTTATGGAAAAAGACAATCAAGACAAGACCTCATTCGTCACTAGCCAAGGGTTGTACTACTAAAAAGTCATGCCCTTTAGACTGAAGAATGCAAGAGCTACCTACCAAAGATTGGTAAACTATATGTTCTCTCACCAGTTTGGAAGGAATGTGGAGGTGTATGTGGATGATATGCTAGTAAAAAGCAAGGACAAAGCCAATCACTTAGACGACCTGAAGGAGACCTTCAACATATTACGTAAGTACAATATGAATTTAAACCCTACAAAGTGTGTTTTCGTTGTTTCTTCAGGAAAATTCTTGGGATTCATGGTGTCCCAAAGAGGCATAGAAGAAAATCCAAATAAAGTAAAAGCAATAATTGAGATCAAATCTCCAAAAACATTGAAGGAGGTGCAGAGCTTGACAGGAAAGGTTGCAGCCCTAATTAGATTCGTCTCTAGGGCAACAAACAAGTGCATGCCATTCTTCAAGGTATTGAAGAAAGCCTTTTAGTGGACTGACGAATGCGAGGAAGCCCTTGCCAAGTTAAAAGGAGTACTTGACAAAGCCACCTCTATTAAGCCCTCGATGATGGGAGAGAAGCTTTACCTCTACTTAGCAGTATCCAACATTGTAGTCAGTTCAACATTGATCAGAGAAAAAAGGAACGTCCAAAACTAGTTTGTTACACCAACCAGGCATTCCAAGGAGCAAAGGCAAGTTACCCAAGGATGGAAAAGATAGCTTTCGCATTGTTGGTGGTCGCCTCTAGAAAGCTCCATCATTATTTTTAAGCACACCCCATTGTCATCATGACAAACCAACCTATAAGAAAGACGATGAACAAGATAGACGCGGTAGGATGACTCATTCAATGGGAAATTGAATTAGGCCAATTTGACATTGAATATCAACCCCGAGCAGCAATAAAAGCCCAGGTGCTAGCAGATTTCATTGCAGAATTCACTTACCCTTATAAGGAAGAAGAATCTCCCATGTAAACATGGATGGTCCAAACAGATTGGTCTGCAACGAGGTAAGTAGGAGGAGCAGGAGTAGTGCTCATATCTCCAGAAAAGAAAAATTGAATTATGCAATTAGATTATAGTTCCCAGCAATGAATAATGAGGTAGAATACGAAGCATTGCTAATAGGTCTAAGCCTGGCAAAAGCTCTAGGAGAAAAGAATCTTATTGTCCAAGTTGATTCTCAACTAATAATTGGACAAGTGAAGGGAGATTATGGAGCCAAAGAAGAAAGGATGCAGAAGTACTTGAAGATCGTCCAACAACTCTCAAAGCACTTTGATAGCTTAGACTTTGTGCAAATCCCAAGAATAAAAAATGCAGATGTTGATTTCCTAACAAGATTGGCCTCATCAAATGTTTACAATGCAACCTCTGAACTATGTGTAAAGATAAAGGGGCAGCCAAGCACAAAAGGTGGGCAAGTTCTGAAGATAAAAGAGCAAGATGAATGGATGATTCCTATCATTCGTTACTTGAAAGAAGGATGGCTCCCTCAAGATAAGATGGAAGCAATGAAGATACAGATCAGAGCACCTTTGTCATCATTATTGATGACGTGCTCTACAAACGAGGATACTCACTCCCATATCTATGATGCGCCAATTCTTAGGAAGCAGATTATGTGCTCCACGAGATGTACGAAGGAATATTGGAAATCACACTAGGGCAAGATCCTTAGCCAGAATGGCACTCAGAGCAGGATATTACTAGCTAACTCTACAAAAAGACGCATACAACATCGTCAGAGCATGCAACAAATGTCAATGCTTCACAATGTCCAGACAAGACCAAGAGAGACGATGACACCCATATCCTCACCATGGCCTTTTGCCCAATGGGGAATTGATATCATGGGTCCATTCCCTCTAGGGAAGAAGCAACTCAGGTTTCTGATCGTTGCAATTGACTATTTCACAAAATGGGTAGAAGTAAAGCCAATGACGATGATAACAAAGGCTAAAGTCATAAGCTTTGTATGGAAAAACATCATCTGCAGATTTGGAGTTCCACACGTCATAATATCAGACAATGGAAAGCAGTTCGACAACCCTAAGTTTCAAAAATTTTGCCAAGACTTAGGAGTCAAGAATTACTACTCTTCTCCAAGACACCCTCAAGCTAACGGCTAGAAAGAAGTGACGAATAGAAGCTTGCTCAAAATTATCAAAACTAGGCTTGAGGGGGCAAAAGGGGCATGACCTAAAGAACTACAAAATGTCCTTTAGGCATATAGGATGACCACATGAGTCCCAACAGGAGAACCACCATTCAGACTAACGTTTGGCACTGAGGCTGTTATACCAGCGGAAGTAGGACTGATGAGTTTTCAAGTTAAAAAATATGAAGACCAAAAGAATCAGCAGGAGTTTAATAACAACTTGGACCTAGTTGATGAAGTTAGAGAAGAAGCTATGAAGTGAATGGCCAAACACAACGAAGCAATGGCCAAATACTATAACAGAATGGTTAAGGTAAGAAGGTTCAACACAGGTTACCTTGTTCTTAGAAAAGTATCACAGGTAACAAAGGACCTATCATAAGGAAAAATGGGACTAGCATGGGAAGGCCCCTACAAAGTAATCCGTCATTCTAGAGAAGGCTCCTACTAGCCGAAGTCTCTAGATGGCCAGGAATTGCCTCGACCATAGAACATAGACCACTTGAAGAAATACTACCAGTAAGGAACATTTTACATTCTCAAGTTACCTAATCTTCATATTAGTATGTATGACAACCATTACTGTCGTCATTCATAAAATCAATAATACATGAAAGCATAATCCATGACTTGTCAAAACATGCGCAATACGTAGTTATCAATGATTATCCACGGTCTATCATTATCAAAACGTGTGCAACGCTTAGGAGTCATCCTCGGGAGATGTCTCAAGGATCTCCGTCATCAAAATTTCAAATTAAAAGCTATTTGTGCACAGCCAATGGCATCATAGCCATTGAAGTTCTTGATACACAACTACCAATGTCAACTAAATCAGAGTTGTTCAAACAACCAATATAATCATCATTCATGGCAAAACAAAAGTTGATCAAACACAGCTAAAAATACTAAGTTGTTCAAACACATCTAATATCGTCATTCAAACATGACTCAATAAAAAGCTATTCAAACATACTAAGTTGTTCAAGTGCAACCAAGATCGTCGCTAAGCTGTTCAAATACAGCTAGGAATCATTAGTAAAAAATGACTCAATTAAAAATCATTCCAATGCAACATAAGGTAAAAAGCTGTTCATATACAAGCTAAGTATGAAAAAGCTACTCAAATGCAAGCTAAACGAAAAAGTTGTCTCAACACAACTAGCATTGTCACAAAGGGTTGTCCAAGCATAAGAGTGTTGTTTACTATAGCTAAAAGTAGGAAATTCAAACCTATCTATCATCGTTAAAGTAATTGTTTAGTTGCCCAAAACAACAGGTGTAATACCCCACATAATTTTTATTTAAGAGTTTTCTTTAAAATATAATTGTTGGGCTATAGGCTTTCTTTTAATTGTTATTGCAGCCCATTACCCACTAAGCCCACATCTTATAATACAAGCTATAGAATAGAGGAAGAGATAGTCAGGGTTTATTCTAAGAGGCTAAGAGGCTAAGAGGTGTTTTCCTTGGAGTTAGAGCACGTACAATTGAAGAGACAATCAGATTGTTCAAGGTAAGATTTCTCTCAATTAGAAACAAAAAAAAAAAATTAGAATTTTATTAGGTTATTTAGAAATTTGATTTTGATCCTAAGATTTATATTCTAACGTTTAGATTTTCCGCTGAATTAGATATTAGATTTGAGTCAGTGGGATTTCACGAATCATTATTTTTGTTTAAGTCTTCCATTGGATTTATACATATAATCCTAGATTGAAGTCAAACAATTCGGCCATTCTTCTTCCATTGAATTGGTGTGTATATATATATATATATATATATATATATATATAAAATGGTTAAAGAAGAAGTCAAAGAAGGGGGCTACTGTCATGTTGGATTTGTGTGTGTTTATATATAAAGGTTAAAGAAGAAGTCAAAGAAGGTGGCTAGTGTGTTTTGCCTCTGAGACTTGTCTTGAGATTATGCTAGAAGTCAAATAATTCGGCTGTGGTTTCACTGCTTCTGGGACTATATATAATATGACTTGTTTGGGGTTATGTATATTAACTTAAACTCTAAAACATTAGCTGTTGCCTTTGCGTTCTGATAAATTCAAGGGAAAACACATATTTGTTTTGGGTAGAGATACTTTGCATTAGTGCTATCATTTAGTTCAGCAAAGTATTTTACTAGTGAGTCAGTTTTTATAGTTTAGTGAAATTTATATTTTGTAGAGGATATTGAGTAATTTCCATAATTGATTATAGGTCTGATTTAAGAGTGTCTTGAGGCTCTTTGGAGATTATTTTGGCTGGATTTTCAGAGTGATTCGAGTGCGGTAAGTAATTATGCATAATATGCACAAGTTTTGTTCTTTAGGTTCTTAGAAGTTAAAGATTTTCAAAGTTATATTTTTAAGCTTACATTTTTTAAAAGTCTATCAAAAAAGCAAACTGGATTTTCAAACTTACTCAAGAATTGTAAAAATACTTATATAAACTCTTCAGCTCCTATTCGTTCCCTAAGAGAGTCAAGCATCTTTTGATTTATGTTTCAATTTGATATTGTGATATTCAATATATCTTTATTGTTGGAACAATTGTTAATATTGAGAAAATTATTATATGTTGTATAAACTTTATTGTTTGTGATATGTGACTCAAAATGAGTGTTTTTAGAATTGATCAGATATATATGTGTAAATCCGCTCACAGGATTGTATGTGAGAATATGTGTTGATCCCTCACCAGCAGGGGTTAGATGTTGGTATCCGCTCACAGGATTGTATGTGAGAATATGTGATGTGTATATGTGACACTGTGCTCTGATCAATTATTTGTATGTGTTTCCAAAAGATTTTAAGATATGATTATATGTGTATTAAGTGATTCTTTACATGTTTTGAAAACTATATTGGATATTTTGAGTGTAATTGTGAAATTAAACTCGTGCCTTGCTTGACTCTATTCCGTTGTGTATTCTGTATAATTACTTACTAGATGTGTGGCTCACCCCATCAATTAATATTTTCAGATTAAAGTATAGTTGAGAATTAGAACCTTTGGACCGCTTGTGAGGTGCAAGGTAGAGCGTGGAAGTTGTAGGCGGCTTCAGTGTTACTTGAAGACTCATAAAATTTTAGTTACCTTTGTTTTGTAGTTCACATTTTATATAGTGGAGTTTATTTTCAATTTGTGGAGTTTTGAAAAGATTATTAGTTATTATTATTTTTATTTTCCGCTTAGACTTCACAACTTTTTGGAGATTATTATAAATTGTGGATTTTAGTTATTATAAGAGGTTTATCAAAAGCATTGTTTATTTGGAGTTTTATTGAATTAAGTTTAAATAAATTATGTTTATTGAGCTAAGTAAGGTTAGCAAGTTAGTCAGGTATCTAAATTCATGTTTCATGGATTTAGGTCCTGACAACAAGCCCAAAGAGAAATATTGTTCTTGCCTTGCAAGGAAATTAAAAAATAAAAAATAAAAAAAGTGAGAAGAAAAAATAAAAAAGTACTGCTCATCAGGGACAAGGTCTGCAGGGGTTACAACAGTGGCCTCCTTCATTCCTTTATCAACGTCTGTGGCTTCCTCTGTCATATTCTTCGCTGTGGCCTCAGAAGTACGATCAGACATAAGCTCTTTTTCGATGTCGTCAACAGCTAATCCAGAAAGGTCCAAGCCAGGATGATGCTTTCCCATCCACTTCAAGAGAAGATCAAAGCCCTCCATGTAGTACTTGTGTAATTCATCAAAGTACTTGTCAGAGTCTTTAAAATCTTGTACCGCAATTGCCCTAACATTTTACAGCTTCAGCTCCAGGTCACCAATCTGCTTGTCCTTCAGCTTGTCATTCTTAGCTTCAACAGTGAGGATGGCAACCTTGTTCTTAAATGTCTTATTCTTAGCAAATAAAGACTTGATCAAAGGCTCGAACATAACCACCTTCTTTTCCAAATCCAAGAGTTTTCTAGAGACAAAAAGAGACTCCCTCAAAGCCTACAAAAACTTCCCTTGGTAAAAATAATGCGAAAGAAAAAAGAAGAAGCAAAGACGACCAACAGCACATACCTACACAAGCTTTTAGATGTGAGATAACATCACATCACTGAATGACTTCGCCATCAGAGGACTTAGATCATCCACAGAAAGTGCCTCATGGGCCTTCAAAGCTATCACGTCAGCATTGTCCCAGAAGATAGGAAGGAATGATTTACCACCAGCTTTCTTCTTCTTCCTAAGGCAATCATTTCTAGTGACGAAGTGGGAGAGGCAAGGTGCTAGGTAGGAGGAAGCATTATTGCGGGATCTTTCTTAACGACATCACCAGCCTTCTTCTTGGATAGAAGGCCATTGACAGTTCCACCCTTGGCCTTCTTCTCTTGAGCTTAGGCTAATTTTTGCTTATTGAACCTAGAAGTCATTCCTGAAAGGAAGAAGAAAAACATAAAAAAAAATTTAAGGAGACGATTCTAGACCCAAAAAGCACTCACTCTTCTTCATCACTTCCAAATCTCTTTGAACCTTAGTAGACAGTTCCGGACCCAAGAAATGAAGAAATAAAGATTGAGGAGAGACGAGCTTGTCAAAATCCTTAATGGTCTCCAAATATTCCCTTACTTTTTCAACACGATGCTGGTACCTCTACTTCAAACAAGGACGCTAGGCAACTGCAAAACAAGAGTACAAGTAAGTCACCTATCACTGTCACTTCTAAAAAAACGGGGAAAAACAACTAAAAACATGAGGAAGACACACCAAACACAAGAAATCCCTAACTACGAAAAGACTTAGGGGTTTCGTCGAAGTCTTCACTAGGGACGAACTCCCAACCACTTCTAGAGATAAAAAAGAAATTTGGCTTCTAGTTTCGAAGAGACGAGGGGTAATCAAGGATTAACCTAGAAGCCCTATCCCATAGCTCAAACTCATAATAGTCGGGGTCCTTAGACTTCCTCAGACAATAAAAATGAAGGAATTCGTCCCTTCTAATGACATCACCATTATTGGTAGACATCCATACCACCATGCAAGAAACAAGGATCCGCCAAGAGTTAGGCACCAACTGCACCGAAGCAAGATGCAAATAGGAAAAAAATTCCCTAACAAATGGATGAACAGGGAAACGAAGGTCACTAGCAAAGTCGGCCTCATAAAAACAAACTTCATTAGCATACGAGTGACAAGCCCATTCTTTGTCACTCGGGATCCTAATTTTTACAAAACTAGGGAACTTAAATCTATCCCTAATCCACTTCTCATCCTTTTATAAGAGGGAACAAGAGATGATCCAGGCTTTATTGGGGGTAGAAAGAGAAGTGGCCTCTAAGACCACACGATCATTAGACGAGGATAACCTTGTCTCCAGGTCACTAGACCTTACCTCAAACATCCTTAGCGACCTAGCTACCTCAGCGGAATGGGAAACTAAAGGAAACAAAGAAGAAAGGACAGAAGTATATGGACAGTCCTTCCCTATGAAGGAACTGATCCTCTCTAGACACTCCCCCTTTACAGACTCAAGTAAACTACCTAAGTGAGCAAAAAAGAAAGCTACTGAAAGAAAATCAGCTTTAACAGCAAAATAATCTACCATGGAAGAATCAAAAAAGAAGAAGAAGCACGAAGGACTTACCAGGAAACGTAGAACAAAGAAAGGAAGCTCGGAGGAGAAACAAACTCTAGAACAAAAAACTGAATAAGGAAAAATGCAGAAGAAAGGAAAGAGGAGGAAAAAATGCAAAACAAGTGGCCAAAACTCATGCAGGAAAACCGAGACATGTTCGCACGTCGAACATATCCTAGCCATACATGTGGCGCCCAACCACCCAAACATCAAATCATCATAAATGCGCAGCACACAGAACACGAAGTGTTAGACGAAATTATTCTTATCTCATCTAAAAGACAAGAAAGCGAACAAGGGGGGCAGCTGATGTACCAAAAATTTATGGTCGTTATTATATGCAGATCGTCATTCACTCAGAATAGACGTTAATCATTTATTATGGTCATTGATGACAAAACGTAACTGACGGAGCAACGATCAGAGAATGAGCTGTGACCTCTAGACAAAGATTTTGTAATGCACTATCGTTGAGCATAAATGCAACGCATCATTGCCCATTAATGAGGTATACAACTATAAAAGAGAAGATAATAGAAGCTAAAGGTACACACAAATACTCCATGAAATCACTCTTGATAGGCCAAACACGTATTGACCCCTTGTGATGAATTATCCAATTAACTAGCTAAGTGAATTAATTACGTTCAATTATATGCAATGAGCTTGGTAGCACAAACAAATCACCAAAAAACTAAATATGCAGCGGAAATTAAATGGCACGGTGATTTTTTTTCGAATGGGGAAAACCTACACAGCAAAAACCCCACTAGGTGATTTTAAGGTCACCACTCTCGAGAATCCACTATTATCAAAACAAGCAGTTAAAAGTAAAGGAATCTCAGTACCTTATACCAACCTACAGTTGAATCCCTACCCCAATACCCAATTGGACTTGTTCTGTAGTGACAATCTCTCATTTTCAATGCACGGCTCCTAGTACGTGACTAACCAATATATGGCCGGATCCTAGTACGCGACTTGATCACCAACTTAAGAAGGATGTTAGCTGTAAAGTTCTTCAGTTCATCACACAATGAAGATCATCAAGTTGCTTGGTCATAAAACCCTATGGTGTACAAACACAGTAGCTTCTTTAAGATGAACTAGGGTTAATACTGTCTCCGGTCACAATTTGCATGAACAAGACTTTGCTCAATACTTGCGCAACCCTAGATGGCCCTTAAAATAATCCTTAGATATTTTTAGGGTTGTGAGAAAAGAAAGCCCAAAAACATACTCCCGGATTGGATGAAAAACAATCCTGAAAAACAAAGTTTCATAAATCTCGACAGATACCCTAGTTGTCAAGCTGCTATCAACCCTTGGGCTAAATAGCTCTTTTAAACCTCGATTGATACTAGCTGTCGAGATTTAATGGACAACACTTCTTCACTTGATTCTTGGACAGACTTGAATGGCTTTAACACTTGAACTTGAAACCTTGTTTCTTGAAGTATTAAACACATCATAAATCTACCCAAATACAAGTAAAGTGCACTTTGTCAAAGGATTAGCCAATTACATAAAATGTTGACATATGTTCCTAACATCAATCACATATGTCCTAACAATCTCCCCCTTTTGCAATCCATGAAAAAACCAAAACAAAGAAATGAACATATGAGAGAAGTCATAAATCACTCAACTCATATTCACTTGTTAAGTACAATAAAATCTATCCTAACATAAACTCTTGAAAAACTTTGCAAGAAGAGAGTTTATGGCAAGGAAGACTTTGACAACCTATATTTCTGAAAGACTTAAACAAAATTCATCAAGGCATCTTAGTGTGAGACAGATATAAAAGATTGCATGCAAGAAATAAGAAACATGTGTATAAAAAGAGAAAAGAAACAACACATGGAGAGATAGGTGAAAGAACTGTAATAACAACCTCAAATGCATATATATCAATAAATACAAGGTTTGCTATCACAATATGATCACAAGATCTAAGGTACATGAAAAATGTATCTAAAATAGAAAGAAAAGAAAAAGATACATCAAAATCCTCACTACATCCCTAAAAAGTATGAACACTTCCCTTAACGGAAACCTCCTATACTAACCCTCCCCCTATGAGTATGAATACTCTCATATCCAAAAACTACTCCCCCTTTTTGTCACGAGTGACAAAGGGTACATGTATCAAGTAGACATCTCATCAGCACTAAAAGAGCTACTGCCATCATCCTCAACATCAAAAGCATTAGCATCACCATCATCGTCCTCATCCTCAGAAGCCTCTAAAGTAGGAGGAGGAGAAGCAACGAAGCCAACCATGACAGCCTGTCGTCATGCAATATGACCAATACGAGTGTTCACCTGACACAGCTCATCACTGAGAGTGTCGAGGCGAGCATCTATGCAAACAAGCAGTGCCATGATGTCCTCGAGTGTCACACCACCCGTAGAAGAACAGGGAGCAGATGTGGATAGAGTTGTAGAAGTTGGAGGAATAATCGATCCAGACCGCCTCAAACATAGCTAGGCCTCACTCCGTTTAACGGTAGCGATGTCTATGGCACAAATAACATGGAAGTGGTTGGAAACGGGAAAGGGAACAAAAAAATGGCATAGAATCCACGTGATAGCAGAAGGGAAGTTGAGCTTATCACGGGTCGCCGTATCCCTATACATATCTATGAGTGAAAGAATGAAATGAGAAGGGAAGTCTATAGTAAGATGCTTAAAGAGGGATAACAAAAACCGAGCATGGGGCTCTGTAATAGAGTTGTAATGAGAGAGAGAGGATGCAAAACAAAGGTCATAATCATGTTCATGAACCTAGGACCTTTATCAAAGGTCGAACAAGAAGTGAACTAATGATCACCCCAATCAGAAGGTCACTCACAAAAAGAGGATATAAGCTCGTCTTTAGACATGTTCTTAAGACGATCACAACTAGGGTAGTCAAGATGCACTACCTTAGGGACATGGAGCATGTCGAATACAATTTTTGGAGTGACCACAATGGGCATACCCCGAACGCGAGTGACAAAGAGAGGTACTGAATAATCAAATCCATTCATGTTGGAGTAAAACTCTTGAATAAGCACAGATGGACAAGTGACCAGGATGTCACACAGTGACTCCCAACCCCTACTATGAATGACAGTGAGTAGGTTAGTGTCAAAGAATTCTGACAAAATGACTTGGCATTTCGAATGAATGTCTCGTCTAGAAAAGTTCTCCGAATAGTCCTTGCAGGCTTTATCATCACGGAACTGAATATGTGAAGGGGTAGGATTAGAAGAGCTAGAGGCCCTGGGATGAAGAGGATTCCGGGACGGAGTGGATTTATGCTTAGGTGCCATGAAGCAACTAACGTAATAAGGAGAGACAGAAAGGGAGAGATAGACAATCAGAAAAGCACCAACAAGATACAATATAACAAATATAGAAACTTAAAGGTACGTATGCATGAAAATTGTTAGGATTAGTGCCTTTAAATCCTATTATATGATGCTATGTATGATATTATGTATGACATTAAATATGACATTGTGTATGACTTAATATTGTAATTAATAAAGTTGTTTTATTATTATCTAAAATAATGGTAACATGAATATTGGGACATTATCATATAGTTCATGAGATGCATAGTATGTGATTTACATGATTTAGTCACAGAAGATACAAGTCACAAGTTCTTTGTAAACTTAGAATTTATAGTTCGTAGTCGGTGATGAAATTGGGCATTTCATCTGTGAAGACTATAACGTATCAACTAAGATGATTTGTCTTGATCGTGGAAGTGGAGACTTCTAGTTGATATGTTGATATGTTTTAAGAGTTAAGACATATTGAACTGGACCGCTATGAGATTTATTATTCTCCTAACGATTATCAAATGAATAATAAATCTCATGACTTCTATTTGCATAAACTCTTAATCCTGAGAGAATAATGGACCAGATCATGAAGTGTAGGTTGCTTTGATATATCAGGAGTGAGATCTAAAGTAACGGTCAAAACCTCAGTATGTTGGGCAGCCACATTTAGTGTTGATGGAACATATATTCTCAAGATGGAATTCATAATCTCTTAACGGAGATATAAAATATTCCTTTGAGATAGGTTTAATGAGTTTGGTTATTCAGAGTGTTAGGCCTAACCACTTTAGTAAGAAGTTACTAAAGTATATATTTATGAAATTGGATTTCATAAATATATGATGAATAATCTTAAAGGATTAAACCGGGTACTCAAGGATAAGATATAGTAATTTACAAAGTGGCAGTCTACATTCATGACTTTGTGTTACTACGAATATTTTATGAAGGGGTTGCATGTATAATAAAGTCTTGGGATATAATTTATTAATAAGGCCTAGAGCGCAATTATATTTATATAGTGGTATTAAATATAATTAATGGTAACTTTGGACTTGTCAATGGTTGACAGAAAAGCCCAAGACTCATTGGAGCTAGTGTCTTATTGGTCCCTTTTGGTCCCACTCCAAGCCACACACTAAAGCCCAATTGGAAAGGCCCAATAGGCTAACCCAATTAGATAATCAGTTAGTTATAAAGGGAGAAACATACAAAATTTTTGTGGGTCATATAAGAAATGGTGTGTATGTGAGAGTGAGACACACTTTCATTCTCCCTTTGAAAATTGATTAAGAGACCACACATTTTGGGCCTAAAGTGGAACTGGAGTAAAGATTAAAAGTATTCCCGAGTAATTCAATCTTTGGTTTTGAATTTTGCCACACTAAGGTACGCTATCTTGTTCTTAAATTATGAAATTTACATAGTGCACGTTATCAATTATGAATGAAATAGATCCTTATTTGTTGCTTCCGCTATATGTTTTGTATGAGGTACAAAACCGGTTTTTCCAACAAAAATGCATGAGCATATGATATGCAATAGTAAATACATCATAGGCTTAGCCCAATCCAAACCTACCAGCACACAAAATAGCAACAAAGTAAACACACATCTAAAATGCATGAAACATTGTTATAATGCACATGTGATGCAATGCGTGATGATTCAAAATCATTTCAACAAAACCCATCCCAAAAATCTCACAAGAACTTCATTAATTTTGAAGAATCCCAAAATTTTTCAAAAATCCCAAAAGTTAGGTCAGAAAACATGAAATGCATGATAAGATGAGAGAAACAAGATCTTACCAGAGGAAGAAAGATTAATGTAGGCCGAAGAACACTTGGGAATTAAGTTTGGAGTAAGAGAAAGGTGTTTGGGAGGTGAAAAGATAGAAAACAAACGAGAGAGATCGAGAGAAATGAGTCTGGTATCGCGAGGAAGCTATATATAGAACCTTTTAAATCTCAACAGATCGAGAGGTGTCAAAAGGTGTCGAGCTTTAAAAGCTTGGAGAGATACAGCTATCGAGCAGCTATCTAGAGGTGTCCATAGCAAGAATGAGCTCGATGGATCGAGGAGCTGTCGAGAATCTATTAAGGAGACAGAAACTTTCTCGATGGATTGAGGAGCTATCGAGATTGCGATAAGAAAAAGCTGAAGAGCTCGATAGATAGCCTAGCTATCGAGAGGTGTCGAGGAGCTGTCAAGATGGCTTTGAAAATAGTTTTTCAAGAAGAGAAAAACACAGACATGAATGCAATCAAACATGCAACTCAACCAAAGATCCAACCAACATTTTAATCTCTAAAAAACATCTCTTAATCAAGAAAAAATGTCATGCATTTAGATCCAAAACACACACACACACACACTAAACAAGTCTAACCAATTTTATATTTCAAAAACAAGTTAAGACAGTTTAGTGAGCATACATTAACACATGTAAACCTTGTGATGGCCAAATCACATTGTACCTGCACGTGTATCAAGAGTAGCAAAGAATGTTGCGTGTTGTGTGTGAAAACATCGCAAGATTGCATAAGTGTCTCTATGTTATGACGATTTGAGATATGAGTAAATCAACTTAACTCACACACGATCATAACTGCTTGACGGGGACTATCACCTTCGAAGTACATCCTATAACTCCCACATCTCCTAGAATACACGCTTGTAATCAAATTTTAAAGCATTTTGTTTCTTTTCCTTTTATTTTTCTTTGCATATTTTTCTTTTATTAAGCATATCATGTATGGGCATAAAAGGGAGAGAAAAAAAATACCCAATTATGTTAAGCTTTTTGACATTGCACTTTTGTTATGTCGAAGCATACAGATGTCATTTCATGATTGGTGGGCAACAGTGGTGAGATGGTTATTTATGTCTTTCTCTTAGGATTTTCTAGTCTTTTCTGTTAAAAAGAGTGATACAAGTGTTAAGTACAAGAGATCACTTAACCTTGCTCATCACAAATATGAGCCACAAAGCTCACTTGCTTAGTTGTGCATAGAGATGCTCATCTAAGCTACAAAAGATACAAAGTTTGGAAAACTTTGTTTCATTGGCCATTCAAGGTACACAAGTACCAAGGTACACAAACACACATTGTTTTTGTATTTTTCTGATTTTTTAATTTTTTTATTTCTTATGAATGAAAAATAAAATAAAAACAAAACTAAAAAACAACCAAACAACCAAACAAAAACATGTCAAATAAAGCAATGTATAAAAACTAGACTGTCTCAAAATAAGAAAGCAAAACACACAAGTAATGCAAAAATGAAACAAGAGACGGAGAGAGATGTTAGGATGTGTGCCCTTAAATCCTATTGTATGATGCTATGGGTATGAAATTATATATGATTTAATGTTGTATTTAACAAATTTGTTTTATTATTATCTAAAAATAACGGTAACATGAATATTGGGATATTGTCATATAGTCCATGAGATGCATTGTATGTGATTTATGTGATTTAGTCACAAAAGATGTAAATCACAAGTTCCTTTTAAACTCAAAATAAAGTTCGTAGTCGGTGATGAAATTGGGCATTTCATATGCGAAGACTATAACATATCAACTAAGATGATTTGTCTTGATCATGGAAATGGAGATTCCTAGTTGATATGTTGATATGTTCTAAAAGTTAAGACATATTGAACTGGACCGCTGTCAGATTTATTATTCTTCTAACGACTGTCAAATGAATAATAAACTCATGACTTACATTTACATGAACTCTTAATCCTGAGAGGATAATAGACCTGATCATGAAGTGTAGGTTGCTTTGATATATTAGGAGTGAGATCTATAATTACGGTCAAAGCCTCAGTATGTTGGGCAACCACATTTAGTGTTGATGAAACATATATTCTCAAGATAGAATTCATAGTCTCTTAACGGAGATACAAAATATTTCCTTGAGATAAGTTTAATGGGTTTGTTATTCAAAGAGTTAGGCCTAACCACTTTAGTAAGGACTTACTAAAGTATATATTTATGGAATTGGATTTCATAAATATATGATGAATAACTTAAAGGATTAAACCGGGTACTCAAGGATAAGATGTAGTAATCTACGAAGTGGCAGTCTACATTCATGACTTTGTATCACTACGAATATTTTATGAAGAGGTTGCATGTACAATAAAGTCTTGGGATATAATTTATAAATAAGACCTAGAGTGCAATTATATTTATATAGTGGTATTAAATATAATTAATGGTAACTTTGGACTCGTCAAGAGTTGACAGAAAAGCCCAAGGCCCATTGGAGCTAGTGTCTTATTGGTCCCTTTTGGTCCCACTCCAAGCCACACACTTAAGCCCATTTAGATAATCAGTTAGATACAAAGAGAGAAACATACATAATTTTCTATAGAGAATTGTAAAAACACTATTGTGAAGTGGTGTAAGAAGTGTTAGACACTCCTTGACATTCTCCCTTTTGGAACTGATTGAGAGACCACACATCTTGGGCGTCAGTGGAACTGGAGTGAAGATTGAAAGTGTTCCCAAGTGCTTCTTATCTTCGGTTTTGAAATTCACCGCTCCAAGGTACACTCTCTTGTTCTTATATTTTGAAACTTACATAGTGCATGTTAACATTTATGAATGAAGTAGATCTGTTGTTTTTCCCCTGCGTATGTTTTGTATGCGATACAAATATGTTATTTTCCGTCAAATGGTATCAGAGCGATCTTCATTTTGTATCTATTTATCATGTTTTGAATTTTGAAATTTATGACAATAGTTTCATGTTATTAGAAATTATTTTTCTGCATGATTGTTAAAATTATTGTTTTTGGATAAAAACTTATGTTGATGTTATGATGTTGTTTAATTTTTAGTTTAAGTATGTTAAACTGAACTTTAAGGCTATAGCATCAATGTAATTCAGTGTTGATATCAATTTCTGTTCATTATGATCGTATGATGGTTGTTTTGTACATGAAAACATTGAAAAACTATTTTAGAAAAATTCTGGAAAATTCAAAATTTGCGATGCGCAATCGATCATGCATCTGTCGAGCATTGATCGAGTTGATAGAAGTTTTCTCGATCGATTGAGGATCTGTCGAGCATCAATCGAGCTTCGTGGAATTGTTTCTCGATTGATCAAGAATCTATCGAGGATCGATTGAGCATCCAGAACTTTTCTCGATCGATCGAGAATCTGTCAAGGATCGATCGAGGATTGTGGATCCAGAATTTTCTCTAAGTGTTTTTTAACATGTATAAAGAGCAAGGCTATGTGTAATTTATTTATGCATGTTTTTAAATTAAAAACCTTTATTTTAAACATCTAGTGGGAGAGAGATACAAGGGTTGGATCTCACAGCCTCCATTGTTGGTTCATAGTAGTGTGATATATGTACTTTGTCTTTGCCTCAAGCTTAGCATTCCATGCGGAGAATATTTATTTCATGGTCCTACAAAATTGAATTTCCTGGTTTATAGTGGTTTGATCAAACACCTTGTCTTAGCTTCGAGCTTTGCATTCCATGCAGAGGGTGTTTCTATTATGATACTACAAAATAAACCTGTTAAATGGATGAAATGTGGCTACACATGATTCTAGACAATGGTATACACTAGACTAAGTATTATCGTATTCTCTATGCTGAGTTCTTACTATTATTACTTAGAGGCTAAAGGTAATACGGCATATTATTAGTGTTTGATAAGAGTTATCATGATAGCACTAATAATGAGAATAGTTCTTAATCAATCATAGTATTTAATGTTCACTCTATGCTAAGGGATATTGCATATGGGATTGGGTTGTCGTTGCATATATTATGTTATGGTTTTATTAAGGTTCCATACTATATGTTTATATGGTAAATTGATAATGTCCGGTTTAATTATTATATTCATGTTGATTGTTTTCTAATTTTATCATGGCATCATTTAGCCTACTTGTTTCTATTCTTAATCTAAACAAACTGACTGCATCCAATTATGTTGACTAGAAAAGAAATTTGGACATAGTTTTAACTTTTGAAGAGCACAAATATGTGCTTACTCAACCATATCCTAGCTTTCCTTCATTAGATGCTCCTTTTGAGGAAAAACAACGATATGATCGTTGGCAAAAATCTAATGAAATGGCCAAGTACTATATCCTAGCAGCCATCTCAAATGTTCTACAGTATCAAATGCAGGATGTAGAACTAGCTTCAGACATTATGCAAAGTCTAAAGGAGATGTTTGGTGAGCAAGGCCATTCAACAAGGCAAGAAACCATGAGGCAAATTTATAATACCAAAATGGTTGAAGGTAGTTCAGTTAGAGAGCATTGTCTTACAATGATCTCTAATTTGAATACATTAGAGGTTTTAGGTGCCGACATTGATGGAGAATCTCAAGTGGATATGATACTCCAGTCACTACCGAAATCATTCAAGGAATTCAGACTGAATTATAATATGAACAAAAAAATTTATTCTTTGTCTAAATTAATGAATGAGTTAGTTGCAGCGGAAGGCATCCTTGGTACTTCTTGTATTGAAGCCAATGTGGGTGAAACTTCTACTTTTCAACCTAAGTCGAAAGGCAAGGGTAAAAAGAAAAAGAAGGACTTTAGTAAGCAGGATGGTAAGCAAATTGCCTTAGGGGTTACCGACAAAGGAAAGAAGATCAAAGGAAAGTGTTTCCATTGTGGTGAGAAAGGACATTGGAAGAGGAATTGTCCAAAGTTCAAGGCTGCCAATAATAAGAGTATGAAAAGTTCATTCCTCCTTGAAATATGTTTTGTACAAAATCCCAAAGATTCCTGGTGTGTGGATTTAGGTTGTACTAATCATATCTGCAATTCTTTGTAGGGGTTCTAGGAGACCAGAAAGCTTCATGAAGGGGAATTGTTTCTTACTTTCGATGATGGGAGCAGGATTCCGGTTGTAGCTGTTGGTGTTGTTAATTTGTGCTTTAAGTCTAGGGTTTTAATGTTGAAAGACTGTCTTTATGTACCTAATGTTCGTAGGAATTTAATTTTTACAACTTATTTAGGTAAAGATAGATATTGTGTTATCCTTAAAGACAATGTTGTAATAAAGAAGGGTAAAGTGTTTATCTGTTCTAGCGATATTGTGAATGGTCATTATTTTAACTTCTAATAAGCATGAATTATATAATTCTAAATTAGATAGTAACTCTCATGTAAAATCATTAAAGAGAAAGTTTCCTTCTAATGATGCATATTGTTAGGACATATGTGTTTCACTTGTTTAGAACATATGTCATTCATTTATGTAATTGGCTAATCCTTTGACAAAACGCACTTTACTTGTAATTGGGTAGAATTAGGATGAGTTTTATACTTCAAGAAACTGTGTTTCAAGATCAAGTGTTGAAGTCATCAAGTCTGTCCAAGAAACAAGCTGAAAAGCGCAAGTTCATTAAAGCTCGACAGCTAGCATGTGTCGAGGTTTAAAGAGTTGTTCCAGCCCGTGGCTCAACAGCTGCTCGACAGCATCTGGATACCTCTATCTGTTGAGATTTAAGAAAAACAGATTCTGAGTTCTGTTCTGATTCTAATCTGTGGATGTGTCTTTGGGCCTTCTTTTCTCCTAACCCTAGACATATAAAAAGATTATTTTAAGGGCCGTAATAAATGACACAAGTTACACAAGCATTGAGAAATCCTTTTTCATGCAAATTGTGACTTGAGACGAAGTTCTTGCCCTAGTTCATCTCTCTTATGAAGAAGTTGCTATGTCTTTGCACCGTAGGGTTTTGTAACCAAACATTTTCTTGATCTTCATTGTGTGGATGAATTGAAGAACTTTGCAGCCAACAATCTTCTCTAGTTGGTGATTGAAGTCCCGTACTGGGATCCGCGCAATTGGTTAGTCACATACTTGGGAGCCGTGCATTGAAAGGAGAAATTGTCACTACAGAACAAGTCCAATTGGGTATTGGGGTAAGGGTTCAACTGTAGGTTGGTAAGGTACCCTGGATTCCTTTACTTGTAACCGCTTGTTGTGATAATAGTGGAGTTTCGGGAGAGGTGACCTTAAAATCACCCGGTGGGGTTTTTGTCGTGTAGGTTTTCCCCATTCGTAAACAAATCACCGTGTCATTTAATTTCCGCTGCATACTTAGTTTAATTGGTGATTTGTTTGTGCTACCATTCTTTACATGTTAAATTGGTTAATTAATTGAACTTGGCTAATTAATTAATTAATCCATCACAAGGGGTCAATACGTTTTTGGCCTATCAAGTGGTATCAGAGCAGGCAAACTCTGATTAGGGTTAATCCTTGTGTGTGATCCATTGACCCCTGTTTGTCATGGATAAAGGCCAGTCTCTTATTATAACTCCATTGTTTGATGGTACTAACTATGCATACTAGAAAGTATACATGAGAGCTTTCTTGCAATCACTAGATAAGAAGGTGTGGCAAGCTGTGGAGATAGGCTGGACCAAGCCTAAAGAAGCGCCGGCCGATTGGGATGAAGCTAAGATCAAGGCGAAAAACTTCAACAGTAGAGCATTGAATGCCTTATTCAGTGCGGTCACTAATGAGGATTTCAAGAAGACATCCTCCACTGAAATTGCTAAGGAAGCATGCACCATCCTCCAGACAACCTATGAGGGAACAAAGGCTGTAAAAGATTCGAAGCTACAAAGGCTCACTACAAGCTTCGAAGAAATTAAGATGGAGGAGGATGAGTCGTTTGATGAGTTCTATGCCAAGCTCAAGGACATAGTGAACTCAGCTTCCAATCTTGGGGAAACCATTCTTGAACCCAAGATTGTGAGGAAAGTGCTCAGATCTCTGCCCGAGAGATTCCATGCGAAGATCATGGCAATAGAGGAATCAAAATATATTGACAAGATTCCTCTGAATAAGCTGGTTGGTAATCTGCAAACCTATGAGCTAGGGTTGACTAGAATTGGCAAGTCGGCTAAAGGCAAAAGCATGGCACTGAAGGCGAAAACCAATGAAAGCGATGAGTCATTAGACGATGAAGATTCTAAGATAAAGTCCTACATCACCAGCAATTCAAGAAATTCATGAAAAATGCCAATGGAAAAGGCTTCGACAAGGACCATAGGCATTCCAGTTCTTCTTAGTTAAAGACCCAAGATAAAGGGAAAAAGGATGCTAGGGATGGCGGTTAGTACACTGTTCCCGCAGAACCTAAGTGTTTCGGGTGTCATGGCTTCGGTCACATGAAGCAGGAGTGTCCCACATATCTCAAGAGCATTGGGAAGAGCAAGGCACTTGCTGCTACTTTGAGCGACATAGAGCCTGAGGATGATTCCGACAATGAAGATGACGGAATTTTAAATGCCTTCACTACCACTGTCAATCCTACTGAAGGGATTGTTGAAGATGTGGATGAAGAAGAGGAACTGGTGGAATCCAAGTTTGAAAAGATGGATGATCAAGATGATATCCATACAGCCTATGAGAAACTGTACAAGCTTTTTGAGAAGCATGAGAAACTCTATAGGCTAGCCACCAAGAAACTCTGCGATGTGGAGCTTGACCATGAAGAGATTTCCACTAAGTTTGATGAAGCTAATCAGATTATTGGGGCACTGAAATTCGAGAACAATTTCTTGGTTGAGAAGACCAAGAAGCTTGAAGCGAAGCTGTTTCAAGTCAGAGCTCAATTGGAGAGAACATCAAGTGCGAAGCTGGATGAGATGCTCAGCATTCAAAAATCTGCTTGTAATCGAATAGGATGAGGGTATGAATTCTCTTCCTCTAATATTGCTTCTGCTAGTACTACTATTTTTGTTCCTCCAGCTAATAATATTAAAATCGAGAACAATGATAATGAAACTGAATTAGCAAGTGAGAACCTAGACAAGGGTAAGTCCATCTTAGGAGCACCCCCTAAGCTTGAGAAGAAGGAAGCTAAAAACCCTAGGACTAAGGAGGCTAAATAGAAGAAGCATCATCTCTGTCATCATTATGGTATTGTCAGTCATACTCGACCAAATTGCTATAAGTGGTTAGCCACTCAATAGAGCAATGGTATGATAGCATCTAGGAACCAGAATTAGCTTCAAACCTTTCTTGCTCCTCTTGGATATCTTCTCAAAGCCCTTATGTTCCTTTTGAACTTGAATGTTTTCAATCCTTTCCCCTCATCACCGGTTCAAGGGTTTGCTAAAAGGAAAGGTTCTTCCAAGGTGTGGAAGGAAAACGGTTCCAAGTGATTTATTCACTTCTTCTTTCTCTCCCCTTCTTGTTTTTGTTTATGCATTACTTGTGTGTGTTGCTTTACTACTTTGAGTCAGTCTAGTTTTATGCATTGTTCGGCTTTGTTTAACATGTTTTTGTTTGCTTACTTTCAGTTTGTGTTTTATTTTTTTTTTCAGATAAAAAAAAAATTGAAAAATTGAAAAATACAAAAACAGTGTGTGTATGTGTACATCGGTTCTTGTGAACCTTAAAATGGCCTTTGAAATAGAGTTTTCCAAACTTTGTATCTCTTGTAGCTTAGATGAACATTCCTATGTACAACTAAGCAAGTGAGCTTTGTGGCTCTTTGTTTGTGATGAGTAAGGTTAAGTGATCTCTTGTACTTAATACTCATATTACTCTTTTTGACGGGTAGGACTAGAAAATCCTAAGAGAAAGGCATTAATAACCATCTCATCACTGTTACTCGCAAATCATGATATGACATCTGTATGCTTCGGCATAGCAAAAGTGTAATGTCAATGACATCTGTATGCTTCGGCATAGCAAAAGTGCAATGTCAAAAGCTTAACATAATTGGGTATTTCTTTTCTCTCCTTTGTATACCCATAAATGGTTTGCTTAATAAAAAGAAAATATGCAAAGAAATAAAAGCAAAAAGAACACAAATGCTTTAAATACGATTGCAAGCGTGTTTTTTAGGAGTTGTGAGAGTTATAGAATGTACCTCGAAGGTGATAGTCCCCATCAAACAGTTATGATTGTGTGTGAGTTAAAGTGATTTTCTCATATCTCAAATCATCATAATATAGAAACACTTATGAAATCTTGCAATGTTTTACACACACAACACGCAATATTCTTTGCTACTCTTGATACATGTGCAGGTACAATGTGATTTGGCCATCACAAGGTTTACATGTGTTGATGTATACTCACTAAATTGTCTTGACTTGTTTTTGAAATATAAAATCGGTTAGACTTGTTTAGTGTGTGAGTGTGTTTTCTTTTTGGGAGCTAAATGCTTAACTCATTGTTGTTGAGAAATGATTTTAAGAGTCTTAATAGGTGTTTGGATCTTTGGTTGAGTTGCATGCATGATTGCATTCATGTTTGTGTTTTTCCCTTCTTGAAAAACTGTTAAGAAAAGCTAGCTCGACACCTCCTCGATACCTCCTCGACACCTGGCTGTTTGTCGAGCTTCTTAGCTTTTTCTTATCGCAATCTCGCCAGCTTCTCGACACCTTTTGGATCAATTGAGAAACCTTCTGTCCTCTCGATAGCTTCTCGACACCTGGTGGATCGATCTTGCTTCTGTTATTGTGTCTTTGCCTTGTTCCTCGACACCTTCTCGATAGCTTTATCTATCGAAGTTGTTTTTCTCGACACCTCCCTCGACAGATGTCTCGACACCTATATCTATCGAGATTTACTGAGGATCTATATATAGATTCTATGCGACCCAGTTCTTTCATTCTCTCGATCTCTCTTTCGATAGCTCTGTCACTTCACCTCCCAAACCTCTTTCTCTCACTCCAAACCTCTACCCAAGGTTTCCTCACACTTATTCAAGTTTTTCTTCACTTGGTAAGCATCTAATCTTTCTCATTTACATGCATTTCATGTTTTGAAATCTAGTTTTTGGGGTTTTTCAAAATTGATGAGTAATTATTGCAATTTTTGGGATGGGTTTTGTAGATTTGATCTCAAAAACTCCATGTATTGCATCACATTGGCATTCCAACTGTATTCTCATGCATTTAGATGTGTGCAAAATGTTTGTGTGCTGGTAGGATTGGATTGGGCTGAGCCCATGATGTTTTTATTTTGCATATCACATGTTCATGCATTTCCCATGCATACGTTCTCTCTTTTCAATATACTTGTTATATTTGAACTGTTTTGGGATTTTTCTGAGTGGTTCTTTCTCTCTCTCTCTCTCTTTCTGTTTACGTTAGTAGTGTCTATGGCACTAAAATGTAAGTCTATTCCGACCCAGAACCCTCTTCGTTCTAGGGCCTCTTCATCTTCTGATTCCACTCCTCTTTCTGTTCGATTCCGTGATGAGAAAGCCCATCAGGTTTTCTAGGAGAACTTCTCTAAACGAGGTGTTCATTCGGAACGCCAAGTTGTTCTGGCGGACTTCGCCATCACTGACCTTCTCGATGTCTTTCACAAACGGGAATGGGAGTCACTGTGTGACGTCCCGGTCACCTGTCCTTTCGTGCTGATCCAGGAGTTTTACTCTAACATGCATGGATTCGATTCTTCTTTACCACTCTTTCTCACTCAGGTTCGAGGTATGCGCATAGTTGTCACACCGGAGTTGGTATCCGATGTGCTCCAAGTACCGAGGGTTGCACATCCTGACTACCCCAGTTGTGAGTGTCTACGAACTGTGTCCAAAGACGAGATGATTTCTGCTTTTTGTGAGCGTCCTTCTGGTTGGGGTGAGCACTAGTTTACGTCATGTTGACCTCTTGCTAAAGGTCCTCGTTTCTTCAACATGGTGATGACTTTGGTTTTGTATCCTCTCTCTCTCACTACAACTCAATCACAGAGCCTCGTGCTCGTTTTTTGTTGTCTCTTCTTAAGGATCTCACCATTGACTTTCCTTCACATTTCATCTTTTCTATCATAGATGTGTATAAGGATACGGCTACCCGTGATAAGCTCATCTTTCCTTCCGCTATCACGAGGATTTTACGCCACTTTTCCATCTCGTTTCCTATCTCCGACCCCTTTCATGTCATGGTTGCCATATACGTTGCTACTGTAAAACATAGTGAGGTGTAGTTTAGGTCGTGACAGACAGGTTCAGCAACTCCTTCCTCCCGTTTCGCTCCATCTAGATCTGCTCGTGTCTCATCCGCTCTCTCCTCTTCTACAAGCGATGTGTCACTAGGAGACATCATGGCGCAGCTTCAACACATGGATGCTTGCCTGGATACACTTTCTACAGAGTTGTATCAGTTGTATGTTTATATTGGTCGCATTGCTTGGCGACAGGAAACCATGGGTGGTTTTGCTCCCGAGGTTTCTCCTCTACCACCTCTTGTGGCTTCCGTGTCTGGGGATGATGATGGTGATGATGATGATGCTTCAAATGATGATGATGGAGATGCTAGCTCTACCGATGAGATGTCTACTTAACACTCTACTCTTTGTCACTCGTGACAAAAATAGGGAGTAGTTTTGGATTATGAGAGTAGTCATCCTTAGGGGGAGAGCTTGCATAGGGACATTTTTGATAGGAGGAGTGTTGAATATTGAGGGATGTAATGAGGATTACTTGTATCTTTTTCTTTTCTCCACTTTAGATACATTTTCTTCTTGTACCTAGGTCTTGTGACCATTTTTACATACATTGTGCTTATATTTGTATATATGTGATGATGTATGTTTCTTTCACCTATCTCTACATGTGTTGTTTCTTTTCTCTCTTTATACACACGATTCTTTATTTGTATGCAATCTATTATTTTTGTTTCACACTAAGATGCCGTGATGAGTTTTGCTTAAAGTGTTTCAGAAATACAGGTTGTCAAAGTCTACTTGTCATGAACTCTCTTCTTGCAAAGTTTTTCAAGAGTTCATGTTAGGATAGATTTTATTGTATTCAACAAGTGAATATGAGTTGAGTGATTTATGACTTCTTTCATATGTTCATTTGTTCATTGTGGTTTTGTCATGGATTGCCAAAGGGGGAGATTGTTAGGACATATGTGTTTCACTTGTTTAGAATATATGTCATTCATTTATGTAATTGGCTAATTCTTTGACAAAATGCACTTTACTTGTAATTGGGTAGAATTAGGATGAGTTTTATACTTCAAGAAACCGTGTTTCAAAATCAAGTGTTGAAGTCATCAATTCTGTCCAAGAAACAAGCTGAAAAGTGCAAGTTCATTAAAGCTCGATAGCTAGCATGTGTCGAGGTTTAAAGAGCTGTTCCATCCCGTGGCTCGACAGCTGCTCGTTAGCATCTCGATACCTTTATCTGTTGAGATTTAAGAAAAATAGATTTTGAGTTCTGTTTTGATTCTAATCCATGGATGTGTCTTTGGGCTTTCTTTTCCCCTAAACCTAGACATATAAAGGGATTATTTTAAGGGCCGTCAAAAGTGACACAAGTTGCACAATAATTGAGAAATCCTTGTTCATGCAAATTGTGACTTGACGAAGTTCTTGCCTTAGTTCATCTTTCTTGTGAAGAAGTTGTTGTGTCTTTGCATCGTAGGGTTTTGTAACCAAGCATCTTCTTGACCTTCATCGTGTGGATGAATTGAAGAACTTTGCAGCCAACAATCTTCTCTAGTTGGTAATTGAAGTCGCGTACTAGGATCCACGCAATTGGTTAGTCACGTACTTGGGAGCTGTGCATTGAAAGGAGAAATTATCACTACAAAATAAGTCCAATTGGGTATTGAGGTTAGGGTTCAACTGTAGGTTGGTAAGGTACTTGGGATTCCTTTACTTGTGATAATAGTGGAGTTTCAGGAGTGATGACCTTAAAATCACTCGGTGGGGTTTTTGCCATGTAGGTTTTCCCCATTCGTAACAAAATCACCATGTCATTTAATTTCCGTTGCATACTTAGTTTAATTGGTGATTTGTTTGTGCTACCATGCTTTGCATGTTAAATTGGTTAGTAAATTGAACTTGGCTAATTAATTAATAAATCCATTACAAGGGGTCAATACGTTTTTGGCCTATCACATATCTTTGGGACTTGCGTTTGAGTCATATTAATTCAAATAGGATTCAAAGATTAATCAAAGATGGACTTTTAGGGCCCATGGACTTTGATGGTTTTCCAGTTTGCGAATCTTGTTTGGAAGGTAAAATGACCAAACGACCTTTTAATGCAAAAGGTAGAAGAGCCCAAGATTTGCTAGAACTCGTACATTTAGATGTATGTGGTCCTATGTCAATCCAAGCAAGAGGTGGCTATAAGTATTTCATTACTTTCACTGATGATTACTCTAGATTTGGTTATGTGTACCTAATGAAACAGAAGTCCAAAGCTTTTGAAAAGTTCAAAGAGGTTAGGGCTGAAGTTGAAAATCAATTTGGTAGACACATAAAGGTCATTCGATTTGATCGAGGTGGCGAATACCTTCTTGTGGATTTCAAGGATTACTTGACTGAAAATGGGATTATATCCCAATTGACTGCAACTAGAACTCCACAACAAAATGGTGTAGCAGAAAGAAGGAATAGGACTCTTTTAGATATGGTTAGATCCATGATGAGTTATTCGACTCTACCAATTTCTTTTTGGGGATATGCCTTAAATACTACAATGTATCTTCTGAATTTGGTACCTTCGAAGTTTGTTCCTAAAACACCTATAAAGTTGTGGAATAGGCGTAAGCCTAGTATGAGACATCTCCATATTTGGGGTTGTCCAGCACATGTGTTAAAAGGAAAGTCTGACAAGTTACAGCCTAAAACAAAAGTGGTTTTCTTTGTAGGGTATCCAAAAGGAACTGTTGGAGGTTTATTCTATAGTCATAAGGATAATAAAGTGTTTGTTAGTACAAATGCCAAATTCTTGGAAAATGACTACATGAATACTTTTACTCCTAGAAATAGAGTTGTCTTGGCTGAAATGAATGAACCTATAGTTAAACAACTAATGTATGAAACTAGGGATGATGTGGTTGTATTAGATACACCACAAGATACTACTCATGAGATGTCTAGTGCACAGGTGCCCCGTCATAGTGGGAGATTTGTTCGGCCTCTTGTGAGATTTATAGTTTTGGGAGAAACTTATGAAGCTATCTCAGAAGAAACTGAATTAGATCCTTACACTTATGATGAAGCAATAACTGATATAGATGCACATCATTGGGTCAATGCTATTAAATCAAAATTAGATTTTATGTATTCCAATCAAGTTTGGAATCTTGTAGAGGCGTCTAACGGCATTAAACCTGTTGGTTGCAAATGGGTTTACAAGAGGAAGAGATGGATAGATGAAAAGGTTGAAACCTTTAAAGCAAGACTAGTGGTAAAAGAGTATACACAAAAAGAAGTCATTGACTATGATGAAACTTTTTCGCCAGCAGCCATGCTTAAATCTATCAGAATTCTCTTATCCATTGCTGCTCATTACGATTATGAGATTTAGAAAATGGATGTCAAGACTGCGTTTCTTAATGGCAATCTTGAAGAAGAAACCTATATGTTGTAACCGAAATGTTTCATAGCAAAGAACCAAGAGCATATGGTACGCAAGTTGAAAAAGTCTATTTATAGACTTAAGCAAGCATCTAGGTCATGGAACACCACATTTGATCAGGCAATCAAATCATTTGGTTTTGAACAAAATCTTGATGAACCATATGTGTACAAGAAACATCAAGACAAAGTAGTAATGTTCCTAGTGCTTTATGTTGATAACATCCTACTTATTGAAAATGATGTAGGAGTAATGTCATCGGTTAAAGTTTGATTGTCAAGCCAATTTGATATGAAGGACTTGGGCGAAGCTAATTATATTCTAGGGATCAAGCTTTGGGGAGATTGAAAGAATAGGATGTTAGGTTTGTCAAAAGCTGGATATATAGATAAGGTTCTAGAACAGTTTAGCATGCAAAACTCAAAGAAAGGATTACTTCCTTTTAGACATGGAGTTCCTCTGTCTGATGACCAAAGGCTTAAGACTCAAGAGAAAGAAAACATGATGAGACAAGTTCCCTATGCTTCTGCTATAGGAAGTCTCATGTATGCCATGTTTTGTACTAGACCGGATATTTGTTATTCAGTTGGCGTGATTAGCCAATCTCAGTCAAATCCAGGACCAAAACATTGGCAAGCTATAAAGTATACTCTCAAGTATCGAAGGAGAATAAGAGATTATATGATTGTTTACCGTTGTGAGGATTTGATTCCCATTGGCTATACAGATTTAGATTTTCAGTCGGATCTAGATTTCAGAAAATCTACATCAGGTTATGTTTTTACCTTAGGAGTTGGAGTCATAAGTTGGAAGAGTGTTAAATAATCTTGTATTGCTGACTCCAGCATGGAAACTGAATATGTTGCTGCTTGTAAGGCGGCAAAGGAGGCTATTTGGCTCAAGAAATTCCTTTCTGATCTTGGTGTTATAAGAATTGAGCAAGTTCCTATTGCATTGTTCTACGACAATAGTAGAGCGGTTGCACAATCCAAGAATCCAAGGAATCACAAGAAAGGAAAGCTCATAGAAAGAAAGTACCACATCATTCGAGACATTGTTGCTCAAGGAGATGTGGTTGTAGCAAAGATTGATGGTGCAAAGAATCTAGCGTATCCCTTTACCAAAGCCTTGCCCCAATGGACTTTCGAGTCACATTTGGAGGAGATGGGAGTTAGATTAGTGCACAATAGTCTTTAAGGCAAGTGGGAGATTGTTAGGATGTATGCCCTTAAATCCTACTGTATGATGCTATGTGTATGACATTATGTATGATTTAATGTTGTGTTTAATAAAGTTATTTTATTATTATCTAAAAATAATGGTAACATGAATATTGGGACATTATCATATAGTCCATGAGATGCATTGTATGTGATTTACTCACAAAAGATGTAAATCACAAGTTTCTTGTAAACTCAAAATGTAGTTCATAGTCGATGATGAAATTGAGCATTTTATCTGTGAAGACTATAACATATCAACTAAGATGATTTGTCTTGATCATGGAAATTGAAATTTCTAGTTGGTATGTTGATATGTTCTAAGAGTTAAGACATATTGAACTGGACAGCTGTGAGATTTATTATTTTTCTAACGACTGTCAAATGAATAATACACTCACAACTTAGATTTACATAAACTTTTAATCCTGAGAGGATAATGTACTTGATCATGAAGTGTAGGTTGCTTTGATATATCAGGAGTGAGATTTATAATTACGGTCAAAACCTCAGTATGTTGGCAACCACATTTAGTGTTGATGGAACATATATTCTCAAGATGAAATTCGTAATCTCTTAACGGAGATACAAAATATTCCCTTGAGATAAATTTAATGAGTTTGTTATTCAGAGAGTTAGGTCTAACCACTTTAGTAAGGAGTTACTAAAGTATATATTTATGGAATTGGATTTTATAAATATATGATGAATAACTTAAAGGATTAAACCGGGTACTCAAGGATAAGATGCAGCAATCTACAAAGTGGCAGTCTACATTCATGACTTTGTATTACTACGAATATTTTATGAAAGGGTTGCATGTACAATAAAGTCTTGGGATATAATTTATAAATAAGGACTAGAGTGTAATTATATTTATATAATGGTATTAAATATAATTAATGGTAACTTTGGACTTGTCAAGAGTTGACAAAAAAGCCCAAAACCCATTGGAGCTAGTGTCATATTGGTCCCTTTTGGTCCCACTTCAAGCCACACACTTAAGTCCAATTGGAAAGGCCCAAAAGGCCAGCCCAATTAGATATTCAGCGAGATACAAAGAGGGAAACACATAGAATTTTCGGTAGAGAATTGTAAGAACACTATTGTGAAATGGTGTAAGAAGTATTAGACACTCCTTGACATTCTCCCTTTTGCAACTGATTGAGAGACCACACATCTTGGGTGTTAGTGGAATTGGAGTGAAGATTGAAAGTGTTCCCAAGTGCTTCTGATCTTCGGTTTTGAAATTCACTGCTCCAAGGTACACTCTTTCGTTCTTATATTCTAAAACTTACATAGTGCATGTTAGCATTTATGAATGAAGTAGATACGTTGTTTTTCCGCTGTGTATGTTTTGTATGCGATACAAACACGTTATTTTCCATTAAGAGAAAAAGTGACTAAATCACTTGGAGCCCTTTTCCTTCCACACTTTGGAAGAACCTTTCCCTTTAACGAACCCTTGAATTGGCGGAGAGAGGGAAGAATTGCAACCATTCAAGTTCATAAAGAACATGAGAGCCTTGAGGAGGTCTCCAAGAGGAGCAAGAGAGGATGGAAACTAACTCAGGTTTTATGCTTTGACTATGCTGTTGTTCTCTCCCTTACTGACTTAAGTATCGGAGGCGGTTGGGCTGACGCCACACTAGCATGTTACTCTTCCACCCAGTTCAATTTGCAGGTTCCTCATCTACAGAGACGACCCCATCCACAGCATCGTCCATTTGCTACAACAAGGAGCTCAACTGTTGATTTTTTGCATCATCAAGCTGCAAAGAGTAAACCGAGTCATATGATTTTATTCCAGCTAACACAAAAGTTATAAAGCATGTTACTAGTATTGTTTTTTTCAATCCTTTATTGTACGATTTATATTATGCTGGGGACCTAAAAGGCTGGTGGATAAACTTGATCAATGATCAGAAAGAATATAATACATAGGTCCAGTTTTGAAAGGGGAAAACGATAGCATGTCATCTTGAAATGATAAGAATATAGTTTGACGAATGACAAAGGCAAAGGAATACTTATAAAAGCAACATAGAAAATGTTAGAATCTATGGGTATACGACGTCATAGATAGATAGATACCTCCTAACAATATATAAAATTGTCATCCCGAATTTTGTCAACAGAGCTATCAAAGTATATACTTGTAATTGTGGATAGGGATAGATATTCTTTAGCTGTTAGATTCTTCGCCTTCTTCTTAAAGTTTCGACATTCATGTTGTTTTTCCATATTCTCATAAATCCTCGATCAGTAAGGTTCTTAATATTTTGAGTTATGATAGGTTCCAGTGAGCAGGTAAAGGTGGATCCTGATGCACCAAGTCCAACTGATTCCAACCTCAGAGAGTACTTTCATTTGTGAGTAGCCTCTCTCTCTCTCTCCATACGCATATGCCTCTTGCAGTGGTACCCACTAACTATGAATGCATACATTTAGTAATTGGGGTTTACTTTTATAAGTCAAGACTTGCTAAGTTGATTATTTCTCGCACACAAACTTAAGATAATCTCAAGCCTCTAGCATTCACAAAATCTCTCTCAAATCATGTCGGTTACAAATAACTAAGGGATTCATGTGTTGTAAGAGATATGCTGCATGTGAGATAATTAAAATATTTGTCGCACACAAACTTTAGCATATAAACACTAATTGTATAATTAGTTGTGGTGGTTGGAGTTTGGACTAATTGTTGATAGTTTGGGTTGGTGAAAATAATGGAAGTCGTGAAAGGTTATGCTACAACTAAAAAGATTATCACCGGAAAAATTGAGATAAGGATGAGGACGTTGATCAGCTTATACCATCATATAGTAGCTTAAAGGCCTAAGGAAGTTGTACTGTTTTGATACGTACACAATTTTTTGGCAAGAAAAATATAAATATTTAGAGAAGGAGATAAAATTTAGATTATTTCTAATGAAACACTTAAAACGTAATAAGAACAAAAAATAACGAAAGGATGAAGTTTGAATTTAACTGAGGAAATCATGACCTTTGGAAACCAATTACAATCCAATTTGATTAAACTTATCAGATATATTTTATTAAAAATAACTTCAGGTAAAGTAACGTTAAAGACCTAAAGCAACGGAGCACATCTCCTCCTAATCTTATGGCCACGATGGCCGTACTCCTAAAACTAAGACACTAATAACACTAATAACACAATCCAAATACAAATCAAATACTAACAACTTCCTACTCACACAAAACCCTACCTTAACAAATACCTATAAACATGATAATTCTCGATAAACATGAAACAACTAATAAATAAACATTAATATTATTTCCTAACAAATTAACATACGTAACATTCCTTCGCCCCTGAAATCAGCCCTTGTCCTCAAGGGCTTAATCTAAAATTTATTGTTTGATCTTTCCGGGTTGCTTCTCACACGTTAGATAACTTCTTGGATGAGAGAAGTCGAGGTGGTACAACTTTTGGTTCAACAAAAATGTCTTAACCTGATCAAAATATTGCTCCATGAAAACTAAAACTCCAACAATTAGTCTAATGGACCCATAATTCCAAATACATGTACGTCTCATTCCTCCCCCCTTAAAGCAGACCCTTGTCCTTAAGGGCATAATCTGAAGTTTCATGTTGCGCAAAACTAGAGGTCTTGCATACCATGTGTTATAATCATGTGACCCTAAATATGATAAACCCTTGAGCTCTACAAAACCGTCTTTAACTTGATCTAAAACTTGTTGCATGCCTGGGTTGTTTGATGCTAAAATCTTTTGATCTAAAGGAGCTTCAATGGCCATCCCATCTATGAGTTTACATTGTTCATCACTCTCCATGTGTACGCATACACGAGCATGCGTACACATGCTAGGGTTCCAAAAACTATGAAAAGCAAGTTTTTTGCATTAAAGATGAGATTTGGAATGAATCCCACATCGTTTGGGAGCCATTCCAAACACCTATTTTCTCAATATAAAAGCCATACGTGGCACCTTTTTAAGACAAAGAAAATCCTATGGGAAAACCTAAAATTCACTAGAAATAGTGAATCAAAGAGGGAGTATTTCTCAATTTTGTTTGGTTGTGAATAGATTTGACTGAGGGGAATAGTCAAAATCAACAAGAGAGCTTTTGTTTTTGAGGTATTGTGGACACAAGGAGTCAGAGTCACCACCTAATTTTTACAATGGTCTAGGAACTCATACATATAGTGTCATCTCAAGGAAGGACCATTGATCTTACTACCAAAGTATGGGTTCGAAGTTTAGGTACGCTCTTGGGAAGGTGTTAGGCACCCAAGATCGTCCAACCCTAAGGTTGGCCTCCCATCATTGTGTCTTACGTCTTAGCCTTATTAAAAACATGTTTAATATATATATATATATATATATATATATATATATATATATATATATATATATATATATCCTAACTCACACACACACGTTAGTATGCATCTAAACATACAATCATGGCATCATTCATCCTAAAACAACATATCTATCCATAAAGCAATAAAGAGGCAAACCCATACCCAAAAAATAAATCCTAGCACACATGTTAAACCATATCATACATATCAAACAAAGTAGCCACCCAAACATGGTGAATTCAAAATCATGTAAACCTTTATGTTCAACATCATACAAACACGTTTATCACAAAAGATGCATGTTCATGTCAAAACATGACTTACATTTACTTACCTTAAAACAACTCAGCACCTGTGGCATTAATGCATGAACATGTGAATGAATAAATCATGGTTTTAAAACTAAGAAACCGCGATCTAAACATGTTAAAGACAAACAAGCATGTGAACAAAGCATACAGAAGTGTTTCTTGGTAGTAGCTCACGCACGCAAGAACAGGCCTGCGTATGCATAATCAAGCTTGCATGTGCGGGCAAGATTATGTGTGTGCAAGTCCTTGCCTAGAAAACCTAATAACACAGAAATAGAGTAGAACTTCAAAATGAGAATTCTAACAATCTAACATGCATAAAACATGAAACAAAAACTATAAAACTAACCAAAACAGACATACATAAACATAAGTAATGCAAAGACAAGATTAAAACACAGATGAAAAGTAGAAAAAAAAAATAAAAAGAAAGGGTTGAAGCTTGATATCTCAAAAATGAGTTCCCAAGCTTTGATTTTGACCATTCCCCTCAGTCAAATCTATCACAAGTCATTAAACAAGTGATTAGTAATCTTAAACTCAAAGGATTGGGGCTAGAAAATATCCTAATCAAATAAAATTAACTCAAGGGTGTTTTGTGAAAAATTCCCTTTTGATTCACTATTTTCTAGTGAATCTTAGGCTTTTCCCATTGGAATTGTGTGTGTTTTGAAAATGTACCATGTAAGGCTTTATATAGTGAAAAAAATGGGCTTTGGAATGGCTACCAAATGATGTGAGATTCATTCCAAACCTCAACCATTATTGCAGAAAACTTGTCTGCGTACGCATGCTTTGGCCCACGTACACAAGCCGTTGCCCACGTACATAGGCCAAGGGCCACTTTGGTCATTTTATTTCCAAAAATGGATTTTTACTCATTTAGAATGTTATATTTTCCATTTTAAAACTCCTCAAGCCAATCTGATTTGGCTCTAAATTGGCCTTAGGCCTTAGAGTTTGAGCATCATTAGGGAACAAAATGCGATATTTACAAGCATAAGTTCTAAACTTTCTTTTTCGTTTCTTTGCATTTTCTTATTTTTATCTTTCTATTTTCTTTGTTTTTCTTATTTATTTATGTTAGAATATGTCTGCTTAGCTTAGGTTTTCATTGTTTAATAGTGTAAAGCATGTTAGGTGGTTAGATTTATGATTTTGAATTTCCGCTCCACTTTTGTTCTTGCTATTTCTGGGTTAAGGTTTTGGACGTGTATCCATATGCATGCTTCCTACATGTGTAAGTATACTCAAAGTACGCGTACATATACAGCTAGGATGCGTATGGAGGCCCTATGTATGTCTACGTGTACTCAAGCCCAAAAACCCTAATTTGTCCTTTTCTGCTTTTGTTTCTTTGTTTTATTTTTCTAATATGTCTTTGTTCTAGCTTATTTTCACATGTATATATTTCTATTTCTTTGTTTAGTTGTTTTTTTTTTTGCCATTAACATGTTAGATTAGGGTTCCCTTTTTATGTTTTCTTTGCTTTGCCATGAACACACATTCATATGTCCATGCATTGATGCATAGGTGCTACAGTGCAACAAGGTTGGTGAGGTAATGATAACATGATTTCTTGATCTCCACATGCTTACATTTTTGCCTTTGTAATGCATGCTTGTTTGTTTGCTGCCTTGGATGAAATATGAGATGAAATGTCTTCACAGCAATATGCTAGGGTTTGTGATGTGATGATATGCATGATAGATGTATGCTAGGTTTGATGTGAATTGCCATGATAGATGTAAGTTATGCTTTTTGGGATGATTAATGCCATGTCAATGGTTATATGAATGCTAGTGTGTGTGAGTTCAAAATGCAATATTGAACATGCTTTTTGATGAGATTAAGATATAAGACACAGTGAGTGAAAGCCGTCCCACAGGTCAGGTGGGGTTGGGTGCCTAACACCTTCCCATCCCCATACCCAAACTCCAAACCCATAATCTGGTAGTAAGATCAGTCCTTCCACGTAAGGATTCTATATATATGGTTCCTCAACCTAAACTAGGTGGTGGATCCATTTCTTTTCTCCATCCCGGTCCACTCGCTCAAGGCGTATTCCTCTCCAAGTGTGTTGCGCCCACAATGGCAACTCCTCTTGGGATAGAGAGTTTATTTCCAATGTGTCTATTTCTTAATCTTGATAAAGGCTTGTTCAATACTTGTTTGCACACACTTCACTTGGTTCTTTTGTCTTGTGTTCAATTAATAATAAAAGTCTTTTAGTGCGTTAACGGTTTCCACCAATCCACAAAGGTCCACTTAGGCCCTTAGCTGGAATCATGGCCCACCTAGTTGTAAGTGAACTACCGATCTATCCTTTTAGCTCTAGGGAGTCTACCCACACTTAGAGAGATCCTTGATCATATCCATAGAAGGGTATCCTATGCTTATTTCTTGATTGTTCAACCATATGTTTTTTGTTCATTTAATTATAAAGGAAAAATAAAAGATGTAAAAATTTGAGGATGACCCAAAAGTTATGGCATACTATAGACACCGCATTTGGTACCCATTATGACTCAGGCCCCTATCTCACAATGATGCTGAAATTCTAAGGCCAAGGTTGGTTTAGGACCCAATTAGATTCTGAATTGACTTGAGTAATGTTAAAATGGAAAATATAACTTTTTATGAGCAAATAAATCTATTTTTGAAAAATAAAGGCCAAGGAAACCCTAGGCCTACGCATGCATACACTCGTATGCATACGCAAGTCTAATGCATGTGTATGCAACAAGGATGCTAGAGAACTATGAAAGGCAAGATTTTTGCATTAAAGTTGAGGTTTGGAATGAATCCCACATCTTTTGGGAGTCGTTCCAAAACCCATTTTTCAACTATATAAAGCCTTACATACTATATTTCAAACATACATAGAAAATCCTAATGGAAAGCATAAGATTCACTAGAAATGGTGAATCAAAGAGGTAATTTTTGACAAAATATCCTCAACTCAATATTTTCTTATTAGGGCCTTTCTGGCCTTGATCTTCATTTTTTAAGATTACTAATCACTTCTTTCTTTGATTGTGAATAGTTTTGACTAAGGGGAATGGTCAAAATCAAGCCTAGGTGCTTTTGTTTTGAGGTATTGAGTTCTAAACTCTTTTCTTTCATTTTTGATTCAATCTTGTTCCCTTGCTTTGTTTTTGTTTAGATATGTTTGTCTAGCCTAGGGTTTAGTAGTTTTTATGTTTAAAAGCACATTAGGTTATTAGATTTATTATTTTAAGCCCTGCTCTATTTTATGTGATTCTGAGTTTCTGGGTTAGTGTTCATCAGGCATGTCTGCGTACGCATGATTTCTGTATGCGCACATAGACTCGTAGTATGCGTACATAAAAAATTGGCCTGCGTACATAGGCCTATGTATATGCACACACACTCGTGCCCAGAAACCCTAATTTGAGTTTATGCTTCTGTTTCTTAATTTCTTTTACATCATATGCCTTTGTTTGGTTCCTTTTATGCTTTTTAAGTCACTATTACTCTATTCAATTACTTGTTTGCCTTTAACATGCTAGATTAGGGTTTCTTTTTATTTCTTGCTTTAATACCATGAACATGCATTCACATAGTTATCCATTGATGCATAGGTGCTAAGATGTAGTAAGGTAAGTGAGGTAAGTCATGCATTTACATAAACATGCATCGAGTATATGTTTGATGATGAGTATGAACATATTTGCTAGGATGATTTGTTCTTGATGCAATTACAAATTTATTGGGATCTTGCCTTGTCTGTGCTACTGCCATGTATGCTTGTTGCTGTAATTTATTTGCTACTTTGGATGGTATGTATGATAAAAGCATACTAGGGTTTGTGATGATATGAGATACCATGACAAATGTGTGGTTAGGGTTTTTAGGATGATTGATGTCATGTTGTATGCTTAGATGTATGCTAGTGTGTGTGTGAGTAAATAATGCAATGTTGAATGTGCCTTTAATGAGACTAAGGCCTAAGACATAATGAGCGTAAGCCGACCCACGAGTCGGCCAATTTTGGGTGTCTAACACCTTCCCATAATTGTAACTAAACTCCAAACCCATACTCTGGTAGTAAGACCAGTCCATCCACCTAAGGGCGCTATATATATGGTTCCTAGACCATAAAACTTGGTGGCGACTCCTTTTCTCCACCCCAGTCCACTCGGTTGAGGCATACTCCCCAATCCACGCATCGTGCCCATAATGGTGACTCCGCTGGGGATAGAGAGTTTGATTCCAATGTGTCCTATTTCTTAATCTTAATAAAGACTTGTTCAATACTTATTTGCACACACTTCACTTGGTTCTTGTGTCCCTTTACCTCAGTTGGTGATGAGTGGGAAGATAAGTACACTCCATTTATGCCAAAGTCTTTCGAAGTTCATCCCACCAACTCATAATGTGTGCCATTGCCTGTGATGAGATTTGAGTACATTAATGGTTTGACACCAATCCATTAAGGTCCACTTAGACCCTCAGTTGGAATCATGACCCACTTAGTTATGAGCGACCTCTTGATCTATCCCTTTTTTCTTTAAGGAGCCAACCCACACTTAAAGAGATCCTTGATCCTATTAAAAAGAGGATACCATTTATATCTCTTGTTTGTTCAAACCATATATCTTGCGTTCACCTAATTCTAAAGGAAAAATAAAAGATAAAAGATTTAAAATTAAAGGATCACCCAAAAGTTATGACATATACTAAGATATTTGGGATAAAAGAGAATAAATTCTCACAAATAAGAGGCTAATCCCAATGTCCAAAGGTATATCTTAACTTGAAAGGTTCATAAGACCATATCCTAATCGCTATAATAAGCCCAAATTAAAACGCCATTTGAAAATGAGAACCTTGGGCTTAAGTTAGCAAGTATGCTATGGACTTAGCTGATGGAAAATAACATGTTTGTATCACATACAAAACATACGCAACGGAAAAAATTAACGGATCTACTTCATTCATAAAAGTTAACATGTACTATATAAGTTTCAGAATTTGAGAACAAGAGAGTGTACCTTGGAGCGGTGAATTTCAAAACCAAAGATCAGAAGCACTTGGGAACACTTTCAATCTTCACTCCAATTCCACTAATGCCCAAGATGTGTGGTCTCTCAATCAATTTACAAAGGGAGAATGTCAAAGTGTCTAACTTTTACATACACACCACTTCACAATAGTGCTTTTACAATTCTCTATAGAAAATTCTGTATGTTTCTATTGGGATTAATGTCCTTAAATCCTATTATATAATGCTATGTGTGATGTTATGTATGATATGATGTATGACTAATATTATAATTGATAAAGTTGTTTTATTATTATCTAAAATAATGGTAACATGAATATGAGACATTATCATATAGTCCATGAGATGCATTGTATGTGATCTATGTGATTTAGTCACAGAAGATATAGATAACAAGTTCTCTGTAAACTCAGAATTTTAGTTCGTAGTCCATGATGAAATTGGGCATTTTATCTGCGAAGACTATAACATATCAACTAAGATGATTTGTCTTGATTATGGAAGTGGAGATTTCTAGTTGATGTGTTGATATGTTTTAAGAGTTAAGACATATTCAACTGGACCACTGTGAGATTTATTATTCTCCTAACGACTGTCAATTGAATAATAAATCTCACGACTTCTATTTACATGGACTCTTAATCATGAGAGGATAATAGACCTAATCATGAAGTGTAGGTTGCTTTGATATATCAGGAGTGAGGTTTGAAGTTACGGTCAAAACCTCAGTATGTTAGGCAGCCACATGTAATGTTGATGGAACATATATTCTCAAGATGGAATTCATAGTCTCTTAATGGAGATATAAAATACTCTCTTGAGATAAGTTTAATGGGTTTAGTTATTCAGAGAGTTAGGCCTAACCACTTTTGTAAGAAGTTACTAAAGTATATATTTATGAAATTGGATTTCATAAATATATGTTGAATGACTTTAAAGGATTAAACTGGGTACTCAAGGATAAGATGTAGTAATTTACAAAGTGGCAGTCTATATTCATTACTTTGTATTACTACGAATATTTTATGAAGGGGTTGCATGCATAATAAAGTCTTGGGATATAATTTATAAATAAGGCCTAGAGTGCAACTATATTTATATAGTGGTATTAAATATAGTTAATGGTAACTTTGGACTTGTCAAGAGTTGACAGAAAAGCCCAAGGCCCATTGGAGCTAGTGTCTTATTGGTCTCACTCCAAGCCAAATACTAAAGCCCAATTGAAAATGCTCAAAAGGCTAGCCCAATTAGATAATTAGTTATAAGGAGAGAAACATACAAAATTTTAATGTATGAAAAAGAGAGACATCATTATGAAATGGTGTGTATGTGAGAGATAGACACTCTATCATTCTCCCTTGAAAACTGGTTGAGAGACCACACATCTTGGGCTTAAAGTGGAATTGGAGTGAAGATTAAAACATTCCCGAGTACTTCAATCTTTGGTTTTGAATTTCACCACACCAAGGTATGCTCTCTTGCTCTAGAATTCTAAAATTTACATAACACATGTTATCAATTGCAAATGAAGTAGATCCGTTAATTTTCCACTGCGTACATGTATACTTCCTTCAAATGGTATCAGAGTGGTCTTCAATTCAAATCTGTATAACATGTTTTGTGAGTTTTGGAATTAGAGATAATAGTTTCATGATGTTAGAAGATTATATATGTATTTAATTTTCAGCATGTTTGTTGAAACTATAATTTGATAAAACTGATATTGATGTTATGATGTTGTTTAAATTTGAATTTAAGTATGTTAAATTGATGTTTGAGGCTATAGCATCAATGGAATTCAGTTTTGATATCAAATCCCATCTATTATGTTCATATGGTGGTTGTTTGTTCATGGAAAACGGTTGAAAATTGTTCAGATGTTCCCTTTGTAAAACTGAAAACACAGGTTTTTCACGGGTAAGTGTTACTCGCGAAATAGTAACGAGACAGTTGCGAAAGCTTCTGTTTGAATTTTGTGTTTTCACAAAATATTTTACGGGTAAGCTTTACTCGCGAAACAGTAGCGAGACAGTCGTGAAAGTCTCTGTCTGATTTTTGTGTTTTCATTTTTTGCCAAAATTCATTTTCATGGGAAGAGCTTAGTCGTGGGATACTCGCGAAAATGTCACTGAAGGAAATTTTGAACTCTTTCTAAGTGTTTTCAAGTATATAAAGTGCAGGGCTGTGTGTAATTAAATTATGCATGTTTTAGAATTAAAAACCTTTAATTTAAAAATTCTAGTGGGAGAGAAATACAAAGGTTGTATCTCACAGTCTCCATTGACGGTTTATAGTAGAATGATTAAGCACCTCACCTTGGCATATATGCCTTGCTCCCTTCGGAGGGTGTTTAATTTATGGTACTACAGAATAAGCTTTTTAATGATGGATGATATGTATTTTCACATTAAGAACGACCACACTACCATGGAGTTACTTAATGACTCACATAGAATTCAGTCAATGGTGTACACTAGACTAAGTTTAATGTTAACCTCCCTTCGGAGCTATGTCATTATTACATAGAAGCTAAAGGAAATACAGCATGTTATTAGTGTTTGATAAGAGTTATCATGAGGGCACTAATAATGAGAATAGTTCTCAATCAATCATAGAATTTATAATTTACTTACTTCCAAGGAATTTTAAACATGGGATTGGGTTGTCGTTGCATATATTATTTTATGGTTTTATTAAGGTTCTATATTATATGCTAATATGATAAATTGATAATGTCCAGTTTACTTATTATACTCATGTTTATTATTTTCAAATTTGAGCATGGCATCATTTAGCCCACTTGTTACTATTCTTAATCAAAACAAACTGACTGGATCCAACTATGTTGACTGGAAAAGAAATTTGGACATTGTTCTTATAGCTAAAGAGCACAAATATGTGCTTACTCAACCATGTCCTAGCTTTCCTTCATTAGATGCTCCTTCTGAGGAAAAACAACGATATGATCGTTGGCAAAAATCTAATGAAATGACCAAGTGCTACATTCTAGCATCTATCTCAAATGTTCTACAGCATCAAATGCAAGATGTAGAAATAGCTTTTGACATCATGCTAAGTCTGAAGGAGATGTTTGGTGAGCAAGGCCGTTCAGCAAGGCAAGAAACCATGAGGCAAATTTATAATACCAAAATGGCTGAAGCTAGTTCAGTGAGAGAGCATTGTCTTACAATGATTTCTAATCTGAACACATTGGAAGTTTTAGGTGCCGAAATTGATGGAGAATCCCAAGTGGATATGATACTTTAGTCACTACCGGAATCATTCAAGGAATTCAGACTTAATTATAACATGAACAAAAAGATTTATTCTTTGTTTGAATTAATGAATGAGTTTGTGGCGGCATAAGGCATCCTTGGTATTTCTAGTGTTGAACCCAATGTAGGTGAAGCTTCTACTTCTCAACCTAAGTCGAGAGGCAAGGGTAAGAAGAAGAAGAAGATGGACTTCACTAGGCAAGAGGGTAAGCAAATTGCCTTAGGGGTTGCTGACAAAGGAAAGAAAACCAAAGGAAAGTGTTTCTATTGTGGTGAGAAAGGACATTGGAAGAGGAATTGTCCAAAGTTTAAAGCTGCCAAGAACAAGGGTATGAAAAGTTTCTTTCTTCTTGAAATATGTTTGGTACAGAATCCCATGGATTCCTAGTGTGTGGATTCAGGTTGTACTAATCATATTTGCAATTCTTTGTTGGGGTTTCAGGAGACCAGAAAGCTGAATGAAGGGGAATTGTTTCTTACTTTGGTTGATGGGAGCAGGATTCAGGTTGTAGCTATTGGTGTTGTTAATTTATTCTTTGAATCTAGGGTTTTAATATTGCAAGACTATCTGTTTGTACCTAATGTTCGTAGGAATTTAATTTCAACAACTTATTTGGGTAAACATGGATATTGTCTTATCCTTAAAGACAATGTTGTGATAAAGAAGGGTAAAGTGTTTATCTGTCCTGGCAATATTGTGGATGGTAAAATGACCAAGCGACCTTTTAATGCAAAAGGAAGTAGAGCCCAAGAGTTACTTGAATTAGTTCATACAGATGTATGTGGTCCTATGCCAACCCAAGCAAAAGGAGGTTATGAGTACTTCATTACTTTCACGGATGATTACTCAAGATACAGTTATATGTACCTAATGAGGCGGAAGTCTAAAGCTTTTGAAAAGTTCAAAGAGTTCAGGGCTGAAGTTGAGAATTAGTTGGGTAGACACATAAATGCCATTTGATCTGATCGAGGTGACGAATACCTTCTTGGGGATTTCAAGGATTACCTAATTTAGAATGAGATTATATCCTAATTAAGTACACTTGGAGCTCATTAATAAAATGGTGTAGCGGAGAGAAGGAATGACTTTTTTGGAAATGGTTAGGTCCATGATAAGTTACTCAACTTTACCAATTTCTTTTTGGGGGTATGCCTTAGATAAAAAAATACATCTTTTGAATTTAGTTCCATCAAAATTTGTTCCTAGAAAACCCATGGAATTGTGGAGTGGGCGTAAGCCTAGCATGAAATATCTCCATATTTGGGGTTGTCCAGCTCATGTGTTAAAAGGGAAGCCTGATAAATTAGAACCAAAATCGGAAGTGTGTTTGCTTATGGGTTATCCAAAAGAAACTAAGGGTTATTTATTCTATAGTCGTAATGATAAAAAATTTTTTGTTAGTACAAATGCTAAATTTTTGAAAAATGACTATATGAATAATTGTACTCCTAGAAGTAGAGTTGTATTGGCTAAAATGAATGAATCTATAAATCAACAACCATTGGATAAAACTAGGGATGATGTGGTTGTATCTATAGGTTTGGGAGAAATTTATGAAGCTATTTCAGAAGAGGCTTAATCGGATCCCTACACTTATGACGAGGCAATAAATGATATAGATGCACATCATTGGGTCCAAGCTATGAAATCTAAATTGGATTCTATGTATTACAATCAAGTTTGGGATCTTATAGAGGCGCCTAACGGCATTAAACCTTGCAAATGGGTTCACAAAAGGAAGAGAGGGATAGATGGAAAGGTTGAAACCTTTAAAGCAAGACTAGTGGCGAAATGGTATACACAAAAAGAAGGCATTGACTATGATGAAACTTTTTCGCCAGTAGCCATGCTTAAATCTATCAGAATTCTCTTATCCATTGCTGCTCATTATGATTATGAAATTTGGCAAATGAATATCAAAACTTCATTTCTTAATGGCAATCTTGAAGAAGAAATCTACATATTGCAACCAAAAGGTTTCATAGCAAAGAACCAACAACATATGGTATGGAAATTGAAAAAGTCCATTTATGGACTTAAGCAGGCATCTAGGTCATGGAACATCAGATTTGATCAAGCGATCAAGCAATCAAGTCATTTGGTTTTGAACAAAATCTTGATGAACCATGTGTGTACAAGAGACATCAAGACAAAGTAGTAATGTTCCTAGTGCTTTATGTTGATGACATTCTACTCATTGGAAATGATGTAGGAGTAATGTCATCGGTTAAAGTTTGGTTGTCAAGCCAATTTGATATGAAGGACTTGGGCGAAGCTAACTATATTCTAGGGATCATGCTTTGGAAAGATCGAAAGAATAGGATGTTAGGTTTATCACAAGTTGGATATATAGATAAGGTTCTGGAACAGTTTCGTATGCAAAACTCCAAGAAAGGATTACTTCCTTTTAGACATGGAGTTCCTCGGTCTGATGACCAAAGGCCTAAGACTCAAGAGGAAGAAAATATGATGAGACAAGTTCCCTATGCTTCTGCTGTGGGGAGTCTCATATATGCCATGCTTTGTACTAGACCGGATATTTGTTATTCAGTTGGCATGGTCAGCCAATATCAGTCAAATCCAGGACCAAAACATTGGCAAGCTGTAAAGCATGTTCTCAAGTATCTAAGGAGAACAAGAGATTATATGCTTGTTTACCGTTGTCAAGATTTGATCCTCTGGCTATACAGATTCAGATTTTCAGTCGGATCTAGATTTTAGAAAATCCACGTCGGGTTTTGTTTTCACCTTAGGAGGTGGAGCCATAAGTTGGAGGAGTGTTAAGTAATCTTGTATTGTTGACTCCACCATGGAAGGTGAATATGTTGCTACTTGTGAGGTAGCAAAGGAGGCTATTTGGCTCAAGAAATTCCTTTCTAATCTTGGTGTTGTGAGAATTGAACAAGTTCCTATTACATTGTTCTGCGACAATAGTGGAGCGGTTGCATAATCTAAAGATCCAAGAAATCACAAGAAAGGAAAGCACATTGAGGGGAAGTATCACATCATTCGAGACATTGTTGATCGTGGAAATGTGATAGTAGCAAAGATTGATGTTGCAAAGAATCTAGTGGATCCCTTTACCAAAGCCTTGCCCCAAAGAACTTTTGAGTCACAATTGGAGGAGATGGGAGTTAGATTAGTGCACAATAGTCATTAGGGCAAGTGGGAGATTGTTAGGATGTGTGTCCTTAAATCCTATTGTATGATGCTATGTATGTTATTTTGTATGACATTATGTATCACTTAATGTTGTGTTTAATAAAGTTTTTTTATTATTATCTAAAATAGTGGTAACATGAATATTTGGACATTATCATATAGTCCTTGAGATACATAGTATGTGATTTATATGAAAAGTCACAAAAGATATAAATCACAGGTTCTTTGTAAACTCAGAATTTTAGTTCGTAGTCGGTGATGAAATTGTGCATTTCATCTGCGAAGACTATAACATATCAACTAAGATGATTTGTCTTGATCATGAAAATGGAGATTTCTAGTTGGTATGTTGCTATATTTTAAGAATTAAAACATATTGAACTAGACCAGTGTGAGATTTATTATTCTCCTAACGACTGTCAAATGAATAATAAACTCATGACTTATATTTGCATGAACTCTTAATCCTGAGAGAATAATGGACTTGATCATGAGGTGTAGGTTGCTCTGATGTATCAAGAGTGAGATCTACAATAACGGTCAAAACCTTAGTATGCTGGGCAATCACATTTAGTGTTGATGGAACATATATTCTTAAGATGGAATTCATAGTCTCTTTATGAAGATACAAAATATTCCCTTGAGATAAGTTTAATGGGTTTGTTATTTAGACAATTAGGCCTAACCACTTTAGTAAGGATTTACTAAAGTATATGTTTATGGAATTGGATTTCATAAATATATGATAAATAACTTAAAGGATTAAACCGAGTACTCAAGGATAAGATGTAGTAATTTACAAAGTGGCAGTCTACATTCATGACTTTGTGTTACTACGAATATTTTATGAATGGGTTGCATGTACAATAAAATCTTGGGATATAATTTATAAATAAGGCCTAAAGTGCAACTATATTGATATAGTGGTATTAAATATAGTTAATGGTAACTTTGGATTTGTCAAGAGTTGACAGAAAAGCTCAAGGCCCATTGGAGCTAGTGTCTTATTGGTCCCTTTTGGTCCCACGCCAAACTACATGCTTAAGCCCAATTGGAAAGGCCCAAAAGGCCAACCCAATTAGATAAACAGTTAGATACAAAGGGAGAAACATACAAAATTTTCTGTAGAGAATTGTAAGAACACTATTGTGAAGTGGGGTATGTAAGTGTTAGACACTTTGACATTCTCCCTTTGTAAACTGATTGAGAGACCACACATCTTGGGCGTTAGTGGAATTGGAGTGAAGATTGAGAATGTTCCCAAGTGCTTCTGATTTTCGGTTTCGAAATTCACCGCTCCAAGGTACACTCTCCTGTTCTTATATTCTGAAACTTACATAGTGCATGTCAACATTTATGAATGTAGTAGATCCGTTATTTTTCCGCTGTGTATGATTTGTATGCGATACAAACATGTATTTTTCCATCATATGGATCCAATTCAGTCTCTTCTGAGATAGCTTCATAAGTTTCTCCCAAACCTATATGAAGGAAAAAATCTGGTTTTGCATCTCATACAAAACCCACAGCGGAAGCGACGAACTAGGATCTATTTCATTCATGATTGATAACGTGCACTACATAAATTTCAGAATTTAAGAACAAGATAGCATACCTTGGTGTAGAGAAATTCAAGACAAAGATTAAAAGCACTTGGGAACACTTTTAATCTTCACTCCAATTCCACTTTACGCCCAAGATGTGTGGTCTCTCAATCAGTTTTCAAAGAGAGAATGAAAGTGTGTCTCACACTCTCTCACACACCGTTTCTTTTTCTTTTCTAATCTCTTCTAATAAAAAATCTGTATGTTTCTCCCTTTATAACTAACTGATTATCTAATTGGGTTGGCCTATTGGGCCTTTCTAATTGGGCTTTAGTGTGTGGCTTGGAGTGGGACCAAAAGGGACCAATAAGACACTAGCTCCAATGGGCCTTGGGCTTTTCCGTCAACTCTTGACAAGTCCAAAGTTACCATTAATTATATTTAATACCACTATATAAATATAATTGTACTCTAGGCCTTATTAATAAATTATATCCCAAGACTTTATTATACACGTAACCCCTTCATAAAATATTCGTAGTAACACAAAGTCATAAACGTAGACTGCCACTTTGTAAATTACTACATCTTATCCTTGAGTACCCGGTTTAATTCTTTAAAGTTATTCATTATATATTTATGAAATCCAATTTCATAAATATATATACTTTAGTAATTTCTTACTAAAGTGGTTAGGCCTAACTCTCTGAATAACTGAAACCATTAAACTTATCTCAAGGGAATATTTTATATCTCCATCAAGAGACTATGAATTCCATCTTGAGAATATATGTTCCATCAACACTAAATGTGGCTGCCCAACATACTAAGGTTTTGATCGTCACTTCAGATCTCACTCCTGATATATCAAAGCAACCTACACTTCATGATCATGTCCATTATTCTCTCAGGATTAAGAGTTCATGCAAATAGAAGTCGTGAGATTTATTATTCATTTGACAATCGTTAGAAGAATAATAAATCTCACAACGGTCCTGCTCAATATGTTTTAACTCTTAAAACATATCAACATATCAACTAGAAGTTTCCACTTCCATGATCAAGACAAATCATCGTAGTTGACACGCTATAGTCTTCGCAGATGAAATGCCCAATTTCATCACCGACTACGAACTATAAATTCTGAGTTTACAAAGAACTTTTGATTTACATTTTCTGTGACTTTTCACATAAATCACATACAATGCATCTCATGGACTATATGATAATGTCCTATATTCATGTTACCATTATTTTAGATAATAATAAAATAACTATATCAATCACAATATTAAGTCATACATCATGTCATACATAATGTCATACATAATATCATACATAGTATCATACAATAGGATTTAAGGGCACTAATCCTAACAATCTCCCACTTGCCCTAAAGACTATTGTGCACTAATCTAACTCCCATTCCTTCCAAATGTGACTCGAAAGTCCTTTGAGACAAGGTTTTGGTAAATGGATCTGCTAGATTATTTGCACTTTCAATCTTTGCTACCACAACATCTCTACGAGCAACAATGTCTCGAATGATGTGGTACTTCCTCTCAATGTGCTTTCCTTTCTTGTGATTCCTTGGATCTTTGGATTGTGCAACCGCTCCACTATTGTCACAAAACAATGTGATGGGAACTTGCTCCATTCTCACAACACCAAGATCAGAAAGGAATTTCTTGAGCCAAACAGGCTCCTTTGCTGCTTCACAAGCAGCAACATACTCGGCTTCCATGGTGGAGTCCGCAATACAAGATTGCTTAACGCTCCTCCAACTTATGGCTCCACCTCCCAAGGTGAAAACACATCCTGAAGTGGATTTTTTGAAATCTAGATCTGACTGAAAATCTAAATCTGTATAGCCAAATGGAATCAAATCCTCACTATGGTAAACAAGCATATAATCTCTCGTTCTCCTAAGATACTTGAGAATATGCTTTACAAACTTGCCAATGTTTTGAGTCACAGATTTGATTGATATCGGCTGACCATGCCAACTGAATAACAAATATCTGGTCTAGTACAAAGCATGGCATACATGAGACTCCCCACTGCAGAAGCAGAAGGAACTTGTCTCATCATATTTTCTTCCTCTTGAGTCTTAGGCCTTTGGTCATCAGACAGAGGAACTCCATGTCTAAAAGGAAGCAATCCTTTCTTGGAGTTTTGCATGCAAAACCGTTCTAGAACCTTATCTATATATCCAGCTTGTGATAAGCCTAACATCTTATTCTTGCGATCTCGCCAAAGCTTGATCCCTAGAATAAAGTTAGCCTCAGCCAAGTCCTTCATATCAAATTGGCTTGACAACCAAACTTTAACCGATGACATTACCCCTACGTCATTCCCAATGAGTAGGATATCATCAACATAAAGCACTAGGAACATTACTACTTTGTCTCGATGTCTTTTGTACACACATGGTTCATCAAGATTTTGTTCAAAATCAAATGACTTGATTGCTTGATCAAATCTGATGTTCCATGACCTAGATGCTTGTTTAAGTCCATAAATGGACCTATTCAACTTGCATACCATATGCTCTTGGTTCTTTGCTATGAAACCTTCTGGTTGCAACATGTATATTTCTTCTTCAAGATTGCCATTAAGAAATGCAGTCTTGACATCCATTTGCCAAATCTCATAATCATAATGAGTAGCAATGGATAAGAGAATTCTGATAGATTTAAGCAGAGCTACTGGCGAAAAAGTTTCATCATAATCAATACCTTCTTTTTGTGTATACCCTTTCGCCACTAGTCTTGCTTTAAAGGTTTCAACCTTTCCATCTATCCCTCTCTTTCTCTTGTAAACCCATTTGCAACCAACATGTTTAATGCCATTAGGTGCCTTTACAAGATCCCATACATGATTTGAATTCATAGAATCCAATTCAGATTTCATAGCTTGGACCCAATGATGTGTATCTATATCATTTATTGCTTCATCATAAGTGTAAGGATCCGATTCAGCCTCTTCTGAGATAGCCTCATAAGTTTCTCCCAAACCTATGAATCTTATAAGAGGCCGAATAATTCTCCCACTATGACGAGGCACCTGTGTACTAGACATCTCATGAGTAGTATCTTGTGGTGTATCGAATACAGTCACATCATCCCTAGTGTCATCCATTGGTTGTTCAACTACAGGTTCATTCATTTCAGCCAAGACAACTCTACTTCTAGGAGTAAAATTATTCATATAGTCATTTTCCAAGAATTTGGCATTTGTGCTAACAAATACTTTATTATCCTTATGACTATAGAATAAACCTCCAACTGTTCCTTTTGGATACCCTACAAAAAATACCACTTCTGTTTTAGACTGTAACTTGTTAGACTTTCCTTTCAACACATGTGCTGGACAACCCCAAATGTAGAGATGTCTCATACTAGGCTTACGCCCATTCCACAACACTACAGGTGTTTTAGGAATAGACTTCGAAGGTACTAAATTCAGAAGATACATTGCAGTATTTAAGGCATATCCCCAAAAAGAAATTGGTAGAGTCGAATAACTCAACATGGACCTAACCATATCTAAAAGAGTCCTATTCCTTCTTTCTGCTACACCATTTTTTTGGGAAGTTCCAGGTGCAGTCAACTGGGATATAATCCCATTTTCAGTCCAGTAATCCTTAAAATCACCAAGAAGGTATTCGCCACCTCGATCAGATTGAATGGCCTTTATGTGTTTACCCAATTGATTTTCAACTTCAGCCCTAAACTCTTTGAACTTTTCAAAGGCTTCGGACTTCCGTTTCATTAGGTACACATAACCAAATCTAGAGTAATCATCAGTAAAAGTAATGAAATACTCATAGCCACCTCTTGCTTGGATTGACATAGGACCACATACATCTGAATGTACTAGTTCTAGCAAATCTTGGGCTCTTCTACCCTTTGCATTAAAAGGTCGTTTGGTCATCTTACCTTCCAAACAAGATTCACAAACTGGAAAATCATCAAAGTCCATGGGCTGTAAAAGTCCATCTTTGATTAGTCTTTGAATCCTATTTGAATTAATATGACCTAAACGCAAGTGCCATAGATATGCATTACTAGTAGAAGGAAACTTTCTCTTTAATGATTTCACGTGAGAGTTACTATCTAATTCAGAATTGTATAATTCATGCTTATCAGGAGTTAAAATATAAAGACCATCCACAATATTGCCAGAACAGATAAACATTTTATCCTTCTTTATTACAACATTGTCTTTCAGGATAACACAATATCCATGTTTACCTAAGTAAGTTGCAAAAATTAAATTTCTACGAACATTAGGTACATACAAACAGTCTTCTAATATTAAAACTCTAGACTTAAAACACAAATTAAACACTCCAACAGCTTCAACCGGAATCTTGCTCCCATCAGCCAAAGTAAGAAATAGTTCTCCCTCATTTAACTTTCTCGGTCTCCCCGGAACCCCCGCAAAGAATTGCAGATATGATTAGTACAACTCGAATCCACACACCAGAATCCGTTGGATTCTACCAAACATATTTCAAGAAGAAATGAACTTTTCATACCTTTATTCTTGGCAGCCTTGAATGTTGGACAATTCCTCTTCCAATGTCCTTTCTCACCACAATGGAAACACTTTCCTTTGGTTTTCTTTCCTTTGTTGGCAACCCCTAAGGCAATTTGTTTACCATCTTTCTTAGTAAAGTCCTTCTTCTTCTTCTTCTTACCCTTGCCTTTCGACTTAGGTTGAGAAGTAGAAGCTTCACCCACATTGGCTTCAACACTAGAAGTACCAAGGATGCCTTCCGCCACCACTAACTCATTCATTAATTCAGACAAAGAATAAATCTTTTTGTTCATATTATAATTGAGTTTGAATTCCTTGAATGATTCTGGTAGTGACTGGAGTATCATATCCACTTGGGATTCTCTATCAATGTCGGCACCTAAAACTTCTAATGTGTTCAGATTAGCAATCATCCTAAGACAATGCTCTCTCACTGAACTTTCTGCAGCCATTTTGGTATTATAAATTTGCCTCATGATTTCTTGCCTTGCAGAACGGCCTTGCTCACCAAACATCTCCTTCAGACTATGCATTATGTCCGAAGCAAGTTCTACATCCTGCATTTGATGCTGTAGAACATCTGAGATAGATGCTAGGATGTAGCACTTGGCCATCTGATTAGATTTCTGCCAACGATCATATCGCTGTTTTTCCTCAAGAGGAGCATCTAATGAAGGAAATTTAGGACATGGTTGAGTAAGCACATACTTGTGCTCTTCAGCAGTAAGAACAATGTCCAAATTTCTTTTCAAATCAACATAGTTAGATCCAGTCAGTTTGTTTTGGTTAAGAATAGAAACAAGTGGGCTAAATGATGCCATGACAAAATTTGAAAATAATAAACATGAATATAATAAGTAAATTGGACATTATCAATTTAGCATAAAAGCATATAATATGGAACCTTAATAAAACCATAAAATAATATATATGCAACGACAATCCAATCTCATATTTAATATCCCTCAGCATAGAGTGAACATAAAATACTATGATTGATTGAGAACTATTCTCATTATTAGTGCTATCATGATAACTCTTATCAAACACTAATAATATGCCGTTTTGCATTTAGCCTCTAAGTAATAATAGTAAGAACTCAGCATAGAGGATACTATAATACTTAGTCTAGTGTATACCATTGTCTAGAATCATGTGTAACCACATTTCATCCCTTTAACAGGCTTATTTTGTAGTACCATGATAAAGCACCCTCCGCATGGAATGCAAAGCTCGAAGCTAAGACAAGGTGTTTATCAAACTACTATAAACCAGGAAATTCAATCTTGTAGGACCATGAAATAAATACTCTCCGCATGGAATGCTAAGCTCGAGGCAAAGACAAAGTATAAATTTCACACTACTATGAACCAACAATGGAGGCCGTGAGATCCAACCCTTGTATCTCTCTCCAACTAGATATTTTAAAATAAAGGTTTTTAAGATCAAAAATGATAATAATGCTAGACACGTGAAAAAATATAATCCTAATCTAATTAGGAATAAATTTTATAATCCTAGCATTAACATATATAAATATATATATATATATATATAACGTAATAAAAACCCTTATTACATATAAAAATTCATATTATATTATATATATAATATAATATACCAATTAATATATGTAATATATATATATATTTAATTACATTACGTTATATATGTATTATATATATTATAATATAATATATGATTATAATATTATATTATATATATAATATATAGTAGTCAGGAAATTAGAATCCTCACGGATTCTAACTTAAATGTATTATATATATTATAATATTATATATAATATTATAATCATAGTAGTCAGGAAGTTAGAATCCTCACGGATTCTAACTTTCTTCAAAACACATGAATTGGTCAAACCATTCAACCGTATAACAATTCAACCATGCAATGTGATTACGTCCAAGCCATGCAAAACAAATGGGCCAAGCGGTGCAATCTTCTTAGAATCACAAACAGTTACAACCAAAACAATAACCACCATTTCAAGATACGGCACTATTCACACCAACTTCCAATATATATATATATATATATATATATATATATATATATATATATATATATATACACGGATTCAATTATTCTAATGTAATAATGCTTGGTGTGCAATCCGTACATGAATCCATTAACAATTCCTTATATTCAATCAACCATATATAACAATTCTTGATATACAATAAACATATATCAATGGCCATCATGAAGACACAAAAAAAAAAAAAAAAAAAAAACAGTTTTCTTAAATTTCTAAAACTCAATCACACACTATACAATCATGATATGAAAACCTGGCTCTGATACCAATTGAAGGAAAAAATCTGGTTTTGCATCTCATACAAAACCCACAGCGGAAGCGACGAACTAGGATCTATTTCATTTATGATTGATAACGTGCACTACATAAATTTCAGAATTTAAGAACAAGATAGCGTACCTTGGTGTGGAGAAATTCAAGACAAAGATTAGAAGCACTTGGGAACACTTTTAATCTTCACTCCAATTCCACTTTACGCCCAAGATGTGTGGTCTCTCAATCAGTTTTCAAAGGGAGAATGAAAGTGTGTCTCACACTCTCTCACACACCGTTTCTTTTTCTTTTCTAATCTCTTCTAATAAAAAATCTGTATGTTTCTCCCTTTATAACTAACTGATTATCTAATTGGGTTGGCCTATTGGGCCTTTCCAATTGGGCTTTAGTGTGTGGCTTGGAGTGGGACCAAAATGGACCAATAAGACACTAGCTCCAATGGGCCTTGGGCTTTTCCGTCAACTCTTGACAAGTCCAAAGTTACCATTAATTATATTTAATACCACTATATAAATATAATTGCACTCTAGGCCTTATTAATAAATTATATCCCAAGACTTTATTAAACACGTAACCCCTTCATAAAATATTCGTAGTAACACAAAGTCATAAACGTAGATTGCCACTTTGTAAATTACTACATCTTATCCTTGAGTACCCGGTTTAATTCTTTAAAGTTATTCATTATATATTTATGAAATCCAATTTCATAAATATATATACTTTAGTAATTTCTTACTAAAGTGGTTAGACCTAACTCTCTGAATAACTGAAACCATTAAACTTATCTCAGGACAAATCATCGTAGTTGACACGCTATAGTCTTCGCAGATGAAATGCCCAATTTCATCACCGACTACGAACTATAAATTCTGAGTTTACAAAGAACTTGTGATTTACATCTTCTGTGACTTTTCACATAAATCACATACAATGCATCTCATGGACTATATGATAATGTCCTATATTCATGTTACCATTATTTTAGATAATAATAAAATAACTTTATCAATCACAATATTAAGTCATACATAATGTCATACATAATATCATACATAGTATCATACAATAGGATTTAAGGGCACTAATCCTAACATTATAAATCTCACAGAAGGCCAAACAATTCTCCTACTACGACAAGGTACCTGTGTACTAGACATCTCATGAGTAGTATTTTGTGGTGTATCTAATACAACCACATCATCTCTAGTTTCATCCATTGGTTGTTCAACTATAGGTTAACCTATTTTAGTCAAAACAACTTTACTCCTAGGATTAAAGTTATTCACATAATCATCCTCCAAGAATTTGGCATGAGTGCTAACAAACACTTTGTTATCCTTGTGATTATAGAATAATTAACCCTTGGTTTCCTTTGAATACCCTAAAAACATATATACTTCCGTTTTAGTTTCCAACTTATCAGACTTCCCTTTCAACACATGTGTTGGACATCCCCAAATGTGGAGATACTTCATACTAGGCTTACGCCCATTCCACAATTCCTTGGGTGTGTTAGGAACAGATTTTGATGGAACCAAGTTTAAAATATGCATAGCAGTTTTTAGTGCATATCTCCAAAAGGAAATTGGTAAAGTTGAGTAATGCATCATGGACTTAACCATTTCCAAAAGAGTCTTATTCCTTCTCTTCGCTACACCATTTTGTTGAGGAGGTCCAGGTGTAGTTAATTGGGATACAATCCCATTCTGAGTTAGGTAATCCATGAAATCCCCAAGAAGGTATTCACCACCTCGATCAGATCAAATGGCCTTTATGCATCTACCCAATTGATTCTCAACTTCAGCCCTAAAATCTTTGAACTTTCAAAGGCTTCGGACTTCCGTCTCATTAGGTACACATAACCATATCTTGAGTAATCATCCGTGAAAGTGATGAAGTACTTATAACCTCCTTTGCTTGGGTTGACATAGGACCACATACATTTGTATGAACTAATTCAAGCAACTTTTGGGCTCTTCTACCTTTTGCATTAAAAGGTCGTTTGGTCATTTTACCTTCCAAACAAGATTCACAAACTGGAAAGTCATCAAAGTCCATGGGCTGTAGAAGTCTATCTTTGATTAGTCTTTGAATCCTATTTGAATTAATATGACCCAAATGCAAGTGCCAAAGATATGTATCATTAGAAGGAAACTTTCTCTTTAATGATTTTACATGAGAGTTACTATTTAATTTAGATTTGTATAATTCATGCTTATCAAGAGTTAAAATATAAATACCATCCACAATATTTCCAGAACAGATAAACGTTTTATCTTTCTTTATTACAACATTGTCTTTTAGGATAATACAATACCCATGTTTACCTAAGTAAGTTGCAGAAATTAAATTCCTACAAACATTAGGTACATACAAACAGTCTTCCAACATTAAAACTCTAGAACTAAACCATAAATTAAACACTCCAACATATACAATTGGAACTCTACTCCCATCAGTTAAGGTAAGAAACAATTCCCCTTCATTCAGCTTTCTGGTCTCCTAGAACCCTTGCAAAGAATTGCAAATATGATTAGTACAACCTGAATCCACACACCTGGAATCCGTGAGATTCTATACCAAACATATTTCAAGAAGGAATGTACTTTTCATACCCTTATTCTTGGCATCTTTGAAAATTGGACAATTCCTCTTCCAATAACATTTCTCACCATAATGGAAACACTTTCCTTTAAGCTTCTTTCGCTTATTGGCAACTCCCAAGGCAATTTGTTTACCATCCTGTTTAGTGAAGTCCTTCTTCTTCTTCTTCTTACCCTTGCCTTTCGACTTAGGTTGAGAAGTAGAAGTTTCACCCACATTGGCTTCAACACTAGAAGTACCAAGGATGCCTTCTGCCGCCACTAACTCATACATTAATTCAGACAAAGAATAAATCATTTGTCCATATTGTAATTGAGTCTGAATTCCTTGAATGATTCCGATAGTGACTGGAGTATCATATCCACTTGGGATTCTCCATCAATGTCGGCACCTAAAACCTCTAATGTATTTAGATTAGAGATCATTGTAAGACAATGATCCTAAACTGAAGTACCTTCAGCCATTTTGGTATTATAAATTTGCCTTATGGTTTCTTGCCTTACAGAACGGCCTTGCTCACTAAACATCTCTTTCAAACTTGACATAATGTCCAAAGGTAGTTCTACATTCTGCATTTGATGTTGTAGAACATTTGAGATGGATGCTAGGATATAGCACTTGGCCAATTCATTAGATTTCTTCCAACGATCATATCATTGTTTTTCCTCAGAAGGAGCATCTAATGAAGGAAAGCTAGGACATGGTTGAGTAAGCACATATTTGTGCTCTTTAGCAGTTAAAACAATGTCCAAATTTCTTTTCCAGTCAACATAGTTGGATCCAGTCAGTTTGTTTTGATTAAGAATAGAAACAAGTGGGCTAAATGATGCCATGTTCAAATCTGAAAACAAAAACATGAATATGAAAAGTAAACTGGATAATATGGAACCTTAATAAAACCATAATATAATATATGCAACGACAACCCAATCCCATGTTTATAATTCCTTGATAGCAAGTTTATTATAAACACTATGATTGATTGAGAATTATTCTTATTATTAGTGCTATCATGATAAGTCTTATCAAACACTAATAATATGCCGTATTACCTTTGGCCTCTAAGTAATAATGACATAGCTCCTTTAGGAGGTTAACATTACACTTAGTCTAGTGTACACCATTATCCAGAATCATGTGTAGCCACATTTCATCTCCATTTACAGTGTTTAAACTTGTAGTACCATGAAACAAATACCCTCCTTTGGGATCGCGAGGCATATACTCCAAGATGAGATGCTTGTCCACACTACTTTAAACAGGTTAATTCAAACTCATAGTACTATGAAATAAACACCCTCCTTTGGGATTGCGAGGCATATACGCCAAGACGAGGTGCTTATCCCACACTACTATGAACCGATAATGGATGCCGTGAGATCCAACCCTTGTATCTCTCTCCCACTATATGTTTTAAAATAAAGGTTTTTAATTTAAAACATGCGTAAACAAATTACACATAGCCTTACTCTTTATACATGTTAAAAACACTTAGAGAAAATTCTAGATCCACAGTCCTCGATTGATCCTTGACAGATGCTCGATCGATTGAGAAAAGTTCTGGATGCTCAATCGATCCTCGATAGATGCTCGATCGATCGAGAAACAGTTCCGCGAAGCTCGATCGATGCTCGATAGATCCTCGATTGATCGAGAAAATTCTTGCCAGCTCAATCGATGCTAGATAGATGCTTGATAGATCGAGTGTCGCAAATTTCAAATTTTCCAAAAATTTTAAAAGACATTTTTTTAACGTTTTCATTAACAAAACAACAATCATACGATCATAGTGAACAGAAATTGATATCAAAACTGAATTTCATTGATGCCATAGCCTTAAAGTTCAATTTAACATACTTAAACTCAAAATTAAACAACATCATAACATCAATATCAGTTTTTATCAAACAATAATTTCAACAACCATGCAGAAAACAAATTTCGAACAACGTGAAACTATTGTCACTAATTCCAAAACTCAAAACATGTTAAACAGATATGAAAATGAAGACTTCTCTGATTTCATTTGATGGAAAATAACATGTTTGTATCGCATACAAAACATACACAGCAAAAAAAATTAACGGATCTACTTCATTCATAAAAGTTAACATATACTATATAAGTTTCAAAATTTGAGAACAAAAGAGGGTACCTTGGAGTGGTGAATTTCAAAACCGAAGACCAGAAGCACTTGGGAACACTTTCAATCTTCACTCTAATTCCACTAACGCCCAAGATGTGTGGTCTCTCAATCAATTTACAAAGGGAGAATGTCAAAGTGTCTAACTTTTACATACACACCACTTCACAACAGCGTTCTTACAATTCTCTATAGAAAATTCTGTATGTTTCTCCCTTTGTATCTAACTGATTATCTAATTGGGCTGGCCTTTTGGGCCTTTCCAATTGGGCTTAAGTGTGTGGCTTGGAGTGGGTCCAAAAGGGACCAATAAAACACTAGCTCCAATGGGCTTTGGGTTTTTCTGTCAACTCTTGACAAGTCAAAAGTTACCATTAACTATATTTTATACTACTGTATCAATATAGTTGCACTCTAGGCCTTATTTACAAATTATATCCCAAGACTTTATTGTACATGCAACTCCTTCATAAAATATTCGTAGTAACACAAAGTCATGAATGTAGACTGCCACTTTGTAAATTACTACATCTTATCCTTGACTACCCGGTTTAATCCTTTAAGTTATTCATCATATATTTATGAAATCCAATTCCATAAATATATACTTTAGTAACTACTTGCTAAAGTGGTTAGACCTAACTCTCTGAATAACAAACCCATTAAACTCGTCTCAAAGGAATATTTTGTATCTCCGTTAAGAGACTATGAATTCCATCTTGAGAATATATGTTCCATCAACACTAAATGTGGTTGCCTAACATACTGAGGTTTTGACCATAATTATAGATCTCACTCCTGATATATCAAAGCAACCTACACCTCATAATCAAGTTCATTATTCTTTCAAGATTAAGAGTTCATGGAAATATAAGTCGTGAGTTTATTATTCATTTGACAGTCATTGGAAGAATAACAAAATCTCTCCAGTTCAATATGTCTTTACTCTTAAGACATATCAACTTACCAACTAGAAATATCCATTTCCATGATCAAGACAAATCATCTTAGTTGATATGTTATAGTCTTCGCAGATGAAATGCCCAATTTCATCACTGACTACGAACTAAATTTTGAGTTTACAAGGAACTTGTGATTTACATCTTCTGTGACTAAATCACATAAATCACATACAATGCATCTCATGGACTATATGATAATGTTCCAATATTCATGTTACCATTATTTTAGATAATAATAAAACAACTTTATTAAACACAACATTAAGTCATACATAATGTCATACATAATAACATACATAGCATCATACAATAGGATTTAAGGGCACACATCCTAACATTAACATCCAACATCCTATAAGTCAACATGAAATTCCCTAATCATGGGCCTCTTTGTTGTATGTTTAGCCCCAAAATGATGAGAACTTCATGGACTTTGAAAGGAAGGCTACAGTGTGTCCTAGTTAAAGGGCTACTTCAAAAAAAAAATGATGGTAATGAAATGAAAAAGGAAAAGCTTAAAGGTGATGAATGTTGAAAAACACATGAAAATACGTATTTGTATTTCATACAAAACAGGTGCAGCGGAAAATTAACGGATCTACTTCACTCGTAATTGATAACATGTACTATGTAAGTTTCAAAATTAGAGAACAAGAAAGCGTACCTTGGTGTAGTGAACTTCAAAACCGAAGATAAGAAGTACTTGGGAACACTTTTAATCTTCGCTACAATTCCACTTAATGCCCAAGAAGTGTGGTCTCCCAATCAGTTTCCAAGGGAGAATAGAAGAGTGTCCAACACTCAAATACAAACCATTTCATACCTTGTATGTTCTTAAAGAAAACACTTATGAAAAAGACTTCTAAAAACCTTCTCTTGAAATTTTGTATGTTTCTCTCCTTATATATAACTGATTATCTAATAGGGCTAGCTTTTTGGGCCAATCCAATTGGGCTCTTGTGTGTGGCTTGTAGTGGGACCAAAAGAGACCAATAAGACACTAGCTCCAATAGGCCTTGGGCTTTTTTGTCAACTCTTGACAAGTCTAAAATTACCATTAACTATATTTAATACCATTATATAAATATAGTTGCACTCTAGGCCTTACTTATAAATTATATCCCAAAACTTTATTATACATGCAACCCCTTCATAAAATATTCATAGTAATACAAAGTCATGAAAGTAGACTGCCACTTTGAAGATTACTACATCTTAATCCTTGAGTACCTGGTTTAATCCTTTAAGTTATTCATTACATATTTATGAAATCTAATTCCATAAATATATACTTTAGTAACTTCTTACTAAAGTGGTTGGGCCCAACTCTCTGAATAACCAAACCCATTAAACTTATCTCAAGGGAATATTTTGTATCTCTGTTAAGAGACTATGAATTCCATCTTGAGAATATGTGTTCCATCAACACTAAATGTGGTTGCCCAACATACTGAGGTTTTGATCGTGACTAATAGATCTCACTCCTGATCTATCAAAGCAACCTACATCTCATGATCAGGTCCATTCTTCTCTTAGGATTTAGAGTTGACGTAAATAGAAGTCGTGAAATTTATTTTTCATTTGACAGTCGTTAGGAAAATAATAAATCTCACAGCGGTCCAGTTCAATATGTCTTAACTCTTAAAACACATCAACATACCAACTAGAAATCTCCATTTCCATGATCAAGACAAATCATCTTAGTTGATATGTTATAGTCTTCGCAGATGAAACGCCAAATTTCATCACTAACTACAAACTACATTTTGAGTTTACAAAGAACTTGTGGTTTACATGGAACTTGTGGTTTACATCTTCTATGACTAAATCACATAAATCACAAACAATGCATCTCATGGACTAAGATATTGTCCCATTAGTTCATTTATAAATAGTCTCATATAATTAAACAAATTAATTATTTATGACATGCTAATAAATTGGATTTTAGGGTATAAACCCCAACAATCTCCCACTTGCCCTCAAAAACAATTTATTATATATCCGACACTTATCTCACTTTAGAGTAATTCATAGTTACTCTAAGGCAAGGTTTGGAAACAAGTTTTAGTTAGATTTATTGTATAAATGATCTTTTCTACTACTACTTCTCACGTACTCATATCTCTCTAATGAGATGATACGTACGCTTAATGTGTATCTTTACCACCTAGGATGAACACATATCTTGAAGTCCAACTTCATGATGTGTATCTTCATCACCTAGGATGAACACATACCTTGAAGTCTAACTTAATGAATCACAATCAAACTACAAATCAGTATTGTACATCCAGTAATAATAAAAACCTCACTTTGGTGGACAAGCATATAATCACTCATTTTCCTAATACATTTGAGTATATGCTTTACTCCCACTAAATTAAGTGATCTTTGATTAAATTAATATTTGCTTACCATGCCCACTGCAAAATAGATATTTAGCCTAGTATTTAGCATAGTATAAAGACTTCCTATCGATTAGTATAAGGAACCGTCTTAATATGCTCTTCCTTCTTTATGTCTTAGGACCATAGCCCTTTATAAAGGAATTTCAAATTTAAAAGGAAAGAATCCTTTCTTGAAGTATTACATGCTATACTTGGCTAGAACCTAATCTATTTAAGCAATTTGAGATAGACTAAACATCCTAAATTCTGAATTTTAACAAAGTTTAATTCTTAGGATGTGACAAGTCTTTCCCAAGTACTTTATATCAAACTGGACTAGACAACCAAAAACTCAATTGATGACAAAAACTTTACATCATTCTAAATAATTAGAATGTCATCAACATACATTAAGAAATTTATTATTCTATATAGCATTTACACACATAAGGCCTTTTAATACTTGATCAAAATCAAACGATTTGATTTCTTGATCAAAGATGATATTTTATGATTCATATGCTTGCTTTAGTCCATAAATGGAATTTAAGCAACTTGCATACTAAACACTACTGGTTCTTTGTTATGTACAAGTCTAGTTACATCATATAGATGTCTTTCTCAAGATTGCTACTAAAAGAAGCTTTCAAGATTGCTACTAAGGATATGAGTAAGAATTTCTTCACCGTAGAATGGGGAATCTATTGTTATACCATGATGATGTTTGGGATCAAGAATATGAGAGCAACTTACCAAAGAATGGCTACAACTTCGTTACATGACATGATTTACAATGAGGCTGAGGCATATGATGATAACATGATTGTAAATTCCAAGGACAGAAAAGGTCATATCATTAACTTGAGAAAGTTATTTGAAAGGATTAAAAAGTATAGATGGAGGTTGAACCCCCCAAAAGTGTACCTTTGGAGTAACGATTGGGAAATTGCTAAGCTTTTTGGTAAGTGATAGAGTTATCAAGGTTGACCCATCAAAGATCAAAGTAATATTGGAGATGCCTCCACCCAAGAGCGAGAAGGAGACAAGAAAATTCTTAGGTCGATTACAGTACATCAACCGATTCATTGCCAAACTCACCTCCACTTGTGAGCCCCTCTTCAAGCTCTTGAGGAAGAATGAACCCCATGCATGGAACGACGAATGTCAAAAAGCCTTTGAACTTGTCAAGGAATACCTCCTTCATCCACCCATCCTAGTACCCCCAAGGCAGGGAAAGCCACTACTCTTATACCTCTCTATCATAAAAGATGCGGTTGGAAGCATGCTTACACAAGAAGATGATGATAAGAATGAGAGAGAAATGTCCTATTTGAGCAAAAGGTTCCATGATTATGAGACTAGATACACACCCATAGAAAAGTCATGTTTTTCACTTGTGTGGGCCGTTCAAAAGTTAAGACACATCATTCTACCATTCTAGACACGGATAGTAGCCGGAATAGACCTATTGAAGTACCTAGTTGAGAAACCCGCTTTGAGTCGAAGATTTTCGAGATGGTTAATCCTATTAGTAGAATTCAATTTATAGTATGTATCCAAAAAAACAATCAAAGGAAGTACAATGTAAGATTTTTGTGCCGAGAACCCCATAGAAGGAAATGATGGAAACGAGGAATTCCTAGATAAATAGAGATAATTATCTCTAAGAAAAATTTGGGCCAATCAAGAGCCTACTACATATTTTCAAGCATGTAAATTCAAAGTAGAGCTTATCCTCTGAAACCACTATAAATTGAGGACATCTTCTCTCATTTACAACACCAAGTTTTCAAGAAGCCCAAGCTTTGGAGAAATTATGTCTCAAGTATCTTTGAAGAAATTGAAGAATATTCTAAGGACTTGAAGAATATTCGAAGGACTTGAAGAAAAACAAATCTCTAACAAGCTCAAAGATAGAAATTTCTTGTGAAAACCATTCAATCCGTCTTCTAACCAAATTAAAGAGAATTTCGCATTCAAGTCAAGACCACAAAGAAGACAGAATTAGATGAGCACTTTTTTTTCTTTTTCTTTTTTTCTTTTTTTGTTAAAAGAGTCAAAATAGATTCAGTACTTAATTAATACAAAAATATATTTGTGACACCTTTTTCAATTTGTTTGATTTTCTATGATTGAAAATTTTTAGTTTACAAATTACTGGCATGCCCAGTGGGATGATCTCTGCCTCTCATCTCTTCTTCATTAATTTGTCATATCTTTCGAAGTTCCATGGCTTTAAAAAAGATTCAAATCAACAACCCTCTATTTGGAACAAGTGAAGTAAATCCTACAATGGATTCAAACTTTTCATCAAGTTTTGACACTTCCTATGCTAGACCTATGACAAGGGGAAGAACAAAAGCTCTTGCAGAGGTTTATGCTCAAACAACACCCATACCCAAGTCCTCACCTATTTTCAATGCTTCTAAAACTCAGAAGTCGCAAACAGCTTCATCTATGCAAGGGGCAAGCTGAGACGTAGCTGGTCTTATCAAAGAAATGTTGTCTCAACTAGCTTTGTCTCAAACTTCAAAACCAATCCAAGAAGTTCCAATAGCTGAAGAAGAAAACAAGTCACCTGATGGCTCTAAGTTCTCTTTTTTAGAAAATATTCCTACTTTCAAGCTTAGGGACTCTCCTCACTCTGTTAGTTCATTCTCCATGCCAGTCATGAAGACTAACACAACATCTCTAGAGGAAAAAGTCTTGACTATAGCTCAGACTTTAGAAGAATTAATGAAATCTATGAAAGAAAGGGAAGCATTGAGAGACACATAAATAACTCTCCTACTGGATAAGATGGGGAATACATATGGACTGAATCGTGAAAATGAAAACTCTAAGCCGAAACAAAACCATAATGACAAACTTGAGAGTTCAACAAAGGATCTTAAACTCTCTATAGATGGGTCTATCTATTTTGACCATCTCAAGGAGTTAATCAAGGAAGGTATGAAAGATGCGGTGGAAGTCAATCATCTACTACCTATGCCAAGGAATACACTCAAAGGATAGATGTCATGAGGATGCCTCAAAACTATCAGCCACAAAAGTTCCAACAATTTGAGGGTAAAGGCAATCCAAGGAAGCATTTAGCACATTTTGTGGAAACTTGTAACAATGTTGGTACTTATAAGGATCTCATGGTCAAGCAATTTGTTCGCTCTTTAAAGGGAAATGTGTTTAATTCGTATACTAATATAGCGCCTGACTCCATTGATAGTTGGAATCAAATGGAGCGAGAATTCCTAAACCGTTTTCATAGTACTAGACATACCTATTAACATGATAGAGCCCACCAATTAATAGTAATGGATAGAAGATCCTGTCATTGATTACATTCAATGATGGAGAAATCTTAGTCTCAATTGCAAGAATCAATTATTTGAGGCATCTGCAATTGAGATGTGTATTCAAGGAATGAATTGGGATATAAACTATATTCTTCAACGAATAAAGCCTAGAACATTAGACGAATTAGCAACACATGCTCATGACATGGAGCTTAGTATTGCTTCCAATGGTTACCAAGGCCTGCCTGTTCTAGAACCCCACAAGGGGAGAGAAAGGAAAGATACTCACAAAGGGAGAAAATTCCCCTTTAAACCAAAATACAAGCAGCCTTTGATTGTAACTATTGCTCCTCTCAAAGTTCCAGTTAAGCCTAAGGCGAAAGAACAAACGCCTACTTTCACTCAAGATAAAGGAAGAAGAAGACCAACATTACAAGGGATGCAAGAGAAGCAATATCCATTCCCTGATTCTGATATCTCCAAGATGTTGGATCATTTACTTGAATTGAAGTTGATTGAGCTACCAGAGATGAAACATCTTGAAAAGACTGACCAAACAAATGATCTTAAGTATTGCAAGTATCACCTCATAGGCCATCTCATATAGCGATGTTTTGTGTTAAAAGATAAAATTATGGAGCTAGCCCATCAAGGAAAGATCACATTTATGAATGAAGTTGTGACTTCTAATCTTGCTATGGTGGCCTCAATAACCACTTCTACATTTCTCACCATTCAATTTAGTTCATTTGAGCCTATTGAGGTGAAGATACCTTTCTCCCTAGTGCCATTTCTCGAGATATCTGATGATGACACTTTTAGGGATGAACATGTTTATAAAGATGAGCCTTCAGTTACCAATGAAGAAGGATGGACCCTTGTGACTCAATGAAAGAATAGTAAGGCACAATCCAATGTACATGCAAAGGAGAGTCCAAGGACATCTTGTGTAGTAAAAGGACCAATAAGGGTGATGAAATCTAGAACTGAAGTAGTTGTACTACCTCTTGAAAATAAATCCATGCAAAGTTCACGATAACCAGTTACTTTACAAGAATTCTGAAGGAAAAATTCTGGTTTTGTATCTCATACAAAACACATAGCGGAAGTAACAAACAAGGATCTATTTCATTCATGATTAATAACGTGCACTATATAAATTTCAGAATTCAAGAACAAGATAGCGTACCTTGGTGTGGAGAAATTCAAAACAAAGATTAGAAGCACTTGGGAACACTTTTAATCTTCATTCCAATTCCACTTTATGCCCAAGATGTGTGGTCTCTCAATCAGTTTTTAAGGGGAGAATGAAAGTGTGTCTCACACTCTCTCACACACCATTTCTTATTTCCTTTTTTTTTTTTCTTCACCAATAAAAATTCTATATGTTTCTCCCTTTATAACTAACTGATTATCTAATTGGGCTGGCCTATTGGCCCTTTCCAATTGGGCTTTAGTGTGTGGCTTGGAGTGGGACCAAAAGGGACCAATAAGACACTAGCTCCAATGGGCCTTGGGCTTTTCCGTCAACTCTTGACAAGTCCAAAGTTACCATTAATTATATTTAATACCACTATATAAATATAATTGCACTCTAGGCCTTATTAATAAATTATATTCCAAGACTTTATTATACATGCAACCCCTTCATAAAATATTCGTAGTAACACAAAGTTATAAATGTAGACTGCCACTTTGTAAATTACTACATCTTATCCTTGAGTACCCGGTTTAATTCTTTAAAGTTATTCATTATATATTTATGAAATCCAATTTCATAAATATATACTTTAGTAATTTCTTACTAAAGTGGTTAGGCCTAACTCTCTGAATAACTGAACATATTAAACTTAACTCAAGGAAATATTTTATATCTCCATCAAGAGACTATGAATTCCATCTTGAGAATATATGTTCCATCAACACTAAATGTGGCTGCCCAACATACTGAGGTTTTGACCGTCACTTTAGATCTCACTCTTGATATATCAAAGCAACCCACACCTCATGATCAGGTTCATTATTCTCTCACTATTAAGAGTTCATGCAAATTGAAGTCGTGAGATTTATTATTCATTTGACAGTCGTTAGGAGAATAATAAATCTCACAGCGGTCCTGTTCAATATGTCTTAACTCTTAAAACATATCAACATATCAACTAGAAGTCTCCACTTCCATGATCAAGAAAAACCATCTTAGTTGATACGCTATAGTCTTCGCAGATGAAATGCCCAATTTCATCACCGACTATGAACTATAAATTCTGAGTTTACAAAGAACTTGTGATTTATATCTTCTGTGACTTTTCATATAAATCACATACAATGCATCTCATAGACTATATGATAATGTCCCATATTCATATTACCATTATTTTAGATAATAATAAAATAACTTTATCAATCACAATATTAAGTCATACATAATATCATACATAGCATCATACAATAGGATTTAAGGGCACAAATCCTAACAATCTCCCACTTGCCCTAAAGACTATTGTGCACTAATCTAACTCCCATTGCTTCCAAATGTGACTCGAAAGTCCTTTGAGGCAAGGTTTTGGTGAAAGGATCTGCTAGATTATTTGCACTTTCAATCTTTGCTTCCACAACATCTCTACGAGCAAAAATGTCTCGAATGATGTGGTACTTCCTCTCAATGTTCTTTCCTTTCTTGTGATTCCTTGGATCTTTGGATTGTGCAACCGCTCCACTATTGTCACAAAACAATGTGATGGGAACTTGCTCCATTCTCATAACACCAAGATCAGAAAGGAATTTCTTGAGCCAAACAGCCTCCTTTGCTGCTTCATAAGCAGCAACGTACTCGGCTTCCATGGTGGAGTCCGCAATATAAGATTGCTTAACACTCGTCCAACTTATGGCTCCACCTCCCAAGGTGAAAACATATCTTGAAGTGGATTTTTTGAAATCTAGATCTGACTGAAAGTCTAAATCTGTATAGCCAATGGGAACCAAATCCTCACTATGGTAAACAAACATATAATCTCTCGTTCTCCTAAGATACTTGAGAATATGCTTTACAACTTGCCAATGTTTTGGTCCTGGATTTGATTGATATCGGCTGACCATGCCAACTGAATAACAAATATCTGGTCTAGTACAAAGTATGGCATACATGAGACTTCCCACTGCAGAAGCATAAGGAACTAGTCTCATCATATTTTCTTCCTCTTGAGTCTTAGGCCTTTGGTCATCAGACAGAGGAACTCCATGTCTAAAAGGAAGCAATCCTTTCTTGGAGTTTGCATGCTAAACCGTTCTAGGACCTTATCTATATATCCAGCTTGTGATAAGCTTAACATCTTATTCTTGCGATCTCGCCAAAACTTGATCCCTGAAATAAAGTTAGCCTCACCAAAGTCCTTCATATCAAATTGGCTTGACAACCAAACTTTAACTGATGACATTACTCCTACATCATTCCCAATGACTAGAATATCATCAACATAAAGCACTAGGAACATTACTACTTTGTCTCGATGTCTTTTGTACACACATGGTTCATCAAGATTTTGTTCAAAACCAAATGTCTTGATTGCTTGATCAAATCTGATGTTCCATGACCTAGATGCTTGTTTAAGTCCATAAATGGACCTATTCAACTTGCATACCATATGCTCTTGGTTCTTTGCTATGAAACTTTCTGGTTGCAACATGTATATTTCTTCTTCAAGATTGCCATTAAGAAATGCAGTCTTGACATCCATTTGCCAAATCTCATAATCATAATGAGAAGCAATGGATAAGAGAATTCTGATAGATTTAAGCATGGCTACTGGCGAAAAAGTTTCATCATAATCAATACCTTCTTTTTGTGTATACCATTTCGCCACTAGTCTTGCTTTAAAGGTTTCAACCTTTCCATCTATCCCTCTCTTTCTCTTGTAAACCCATTTGCAACCAACATGTTTAATGCCGTTAAGCGCCTTTACAAGATCTCATACATGATTGGAATACATAGAATCCAATTTAGATTTCATAGCTTGGACCCAATGATGTGCATCTATATCATTTATTACTTCATCATAAGTGTAAGGATCCGATTCAGCCTCTTCTGAGATAGCTTCATAAGTTTCTCCCAAACCTATGAATCTTATAGGAGGCCGAACAATTCTCCCACTACGACGAGGCACCTGTGTATTAGACATCTCATGAGTAGTATCTTGTGGTGTATCTAATACAGTCACATCATCCCTAGTTTCATCCATTGGTTGTTCAACTACAGGTTCATTCATTTCAGCCAAGACAACTCTACTTCTAGGAGTAAAATTATTCATATAGTCATTTTCCAAGAATTTGGCATTTGTGCTAACAAACACTTTATTATCCTTATGACCATAGAATAAACCTCCAACTGTTCCTTTTGGATACCCTACAAAAAATACCACTTCTGTTTTAGACTGTAACTTGTTAGACTTTCCTTTCAACACATGTGTTGGACAACCCCAAATGTGGAGATGTCTCATACTAGGCTTATGCCCATTCCACAACTCTACAGGTGTTTTAGGAATAGACTTCGAAGGTACTAAATTTAGAAGATACATTGCAGTATTTAAGGCATATCCCCAAAAAATTGGTAGAGTCGAATAACTCAACATGGACCTAACCATATCTAAAAGAGTCCTATTCCTTCTTTCTGCTACACCATTTTGTTGTGGAGTTCCAGGTGCAGTCAACTGGGATATAATCCCATTTTTAGTCAAGTAATCATTAAAATCACCAAGAAGGTATTCACCACCTCGATCAGATCGAATGGCCTTTATGTGTTTACCCAATTGATTCTCAACTTCAGCCCTAAACTCTTTGAACTTTTCAAAGGCTTCGGACTTCCGTTTCATTAGGTACACATAACCAAATCTAGAGTAATTATCAGTGAAAGTAATGAAATACTCATAGCCACCTCTTACTTGGATTGACATAGGACCACATACATCTGAATGTACTAGTTCTAGCAAATCTTGGGCTCTTCTACCCTTTGCATTAAAAGGCCGTTTGGTCATTTTACCTTACAAACAAGATTCGCAAACTGGAAAACCATCAAAGTCCATGGGCTGTAAAAGTCCATCTTTGATTAGTCTTTGAATCCTACTTGAATTAATATGACCTAAACGCAAGTGCCATAGATATGCATCACTAGTAGAAGGAAACTTTCTCTTTAATGATTTCACATGAGAATTACTATCTAATTCAAAATTGTATAATTCATGCTTATCAGGAGTTAAAATATAAAGACCGTCTACAATATTGCCAGAATAGATAAACACTTTATCCTTCTTTATTACAACATTGTCTTTCAAGATAATACAATATCCATGTTTACCTAAGTAAGTTTCAGAAATTAATTTCCTACGAACATTAGGTACATACAAACAGTCTTCCAATATTAAAACTCTAGACTTAAAACACAAATTAAACACTCCAACAGCTTTAACCGGAATCTTGTTCCCATCAGCCAAAGTAAGAAATAGTTCTCCCTCATTCAACTTTCTGGTCTCTTGGAACCCCTGCAAAGAATTGCAAATATGATTAGTACAACCTGAATCCACACACTAGGAATCCGTTGGATTCTGTACCAAACATATTTCAAGAAGAAATGAACTTTTCATACCCTTATTCTTGGCAGCCTTGAATATTGGACAATTCCTCTTCCAATGTCCTTTCTCACCACAATGGAAACACTTTCCTTTGGTTTTCTTTCCTTTGTTGGCAACCCTTAAGGCAATTTGTTTACCATATTTCTTAGTGAAGTCCTTCTTCTTCTTCTTACCCTTGCCTTTTGACTTAGGTTGAGAAGTAGAAGCTTCACCCACATTGGCTTCAACACTAGAAGTACCAAGGATGCCTTCCGCCGCCACTAACTCATTCATTAATTCAGATAAAGAATAAATTTTTTTGTTCATATTATAATTGAGTCTGAATTCCTTGAATGATTCTGGTAGTGACTAGAGTATCATATCCACTTGGGATTCTCCATTAATGTCGGCACCTAAAACTTCTAATGTGTTCAGATTAGCAATCATCCTAAGACAATGCTCCCTCACTGAACTTCCTGCAGCCATTTTGGTATTATAAATTTGTCTCATGGTTTCTTGCCTTGCAGAACGGCCTTGCTCACCAAACATCTCCTTCAGACTACGCGCTATGTCCGAAGCAAGTTCTACATCCTGCATTTGATGATGTAGAACATTTGAGATAGATGCTAGGATGTAGCACTTGGCCATCTCATTAGATTTCTGCCAACGATCATATCGCTATTTTTCCTTAAAAGGAGCATCTAATGAAGGAAAGTTAGGACATGGTTGAGTAAGCATATATTTGTGCTCTTCAGCAGTAAGAACAATGTCCAAATTTCTTTTCCAGTCAACATAGTTGGATCCAGTCAGTTTGTTTTGGTTAAGAATAGAAACAAGTGGGCTAAATGATGCCATGATAAAATCTGAAAATAATAAACATGAATATAATAAGCAAACTGGACATTATCAATTTAGCATATCAGCATATAATATGGAACCTTAATAAAACCATAAAATAATATATGCAACGACAACCCAATCTCATATTCAATATCCCTCAGCATAGAGTGAACATAGAATACTATGATTGATTGAGAACTATTCTCATTATTAGTGCTATCATGATAACTCTTATCAAACACTAATAATATGCCGTTTTACATTTAGCCTCTAAGTAATAATAGTAAGAACTCAGCATAGAGGATATTATAATACTTAGTCTAGTGTATACCATTGTCTAGAATCATGTGTAACCACATTTCATCCATTTAACAGGCTTATTTTGTAGTACCATGATAAAACACCCTCCGCATGGAATGCAAAGCTCGAAGCTAAGACAAGGTGTTTATCAAACCACAATAAACCAGGAAATTCAATCTTGTAGGACCATAAAATAAATACTTTCCGCATGGAATGCTAAGCTCGAGGCAAAGACAAAGTATAACTTTCACACTACTATGAACCAACAATGGAGGCTGTGAGATCCAACCCTTGTATCTCTCTCTCACTAGATATTTTAAATTAAAGGTTTTTAAGATGAAGAACCGTAATAATGCTAGACACGTGAAAAACATAATCCTAATCTCATTAGGAACAAATTTCATTAAACTAGCATTAATATATATAAATATATATAACGTAATAAAAACCTTTATTACATATAAAAATCCATATTATATTATTTATAATATAATATACAAATTAATATATGTAATATATAATAATTATATATATATATATATAACCTACGGCCATGTAAAATGGCCAAGCTGTGCAAATAATCCAAGTCATGCAATGACATTCACCAAGACATGCAAGTCATATTGAAACCATGCAATCCGTACAATTGGAAGTTTATATGCGGATTCAATATGTGCAATCCGTACCAATTGGAACAATATCTTTAAAACCGCTGTTCAAAACCGCTATTCAAAATATATAATCCGTACCAATTGGAAGACACAGCACAAAATTCAATCTCACTTGCAAAAAAAAAAAATATATATATATATATATATATATATATATATTACAAACTAAGATTTTCACTCCATCGGTGCACTCTTGGTGTCATGCAAAACAATATATCGTATTTATTGATCAATGCACACAAGGTTTATGGAATATTATCTTTATACAGAAATTTGAAAACACAAAGATAACGGTTTTCTTAAATTCTAAAATTCAATCATACGCTATACAATCATGATATGAAAACCTGGCTCTGATACCAATTGAAGGAAAAATTCTGGTTTTGTATCTCATACAAAACACATAGCGGAAGCAACAAACAAGGATCTATTTCATTCATGATTGATAACGTGCACTATATAAATTTCAGAATTCAAGAACAAGATAGCGTACCTTGGTGTGGTGAAATTCAAAACAAAGATTAGAAGCACTTGGGAACACTTTTAATCTTCACTCTAATTCCACTTTATGCCCAAGATATGTGGTCTCTCAATCAGTTTTTAAGGGGAGAATGAAAGTGTGTCTCACACTCTCTCACACACCATTTCTTATTTCCTTTTTTTTTTTTCTTCACCAATAAAAATTTTGTATGTTTCTCCCTTTATAACTAACTGATTATCTAATTAGGCTGGCCTATTGGCCCTTTCCAATTGGGCTTTAGTGTGTGGCTTGGAGTGGGACCAAAAGGGACCAATAAGACACTAGCTCCAATGGGCCTTGGGCTTTTCCGTCAACTCTTGACAAGTCCAAAGTTACCATTAATTATATTTAATACCACTATATAAATATAATTGTACTCTAGGCCTTATTAATAAATTATATCCCAAGACTTTATTATACATGCAACCCTTTCATAAAATATTCGTAGTAACACAAAGTCATAAATGTAGACTGCCACTTTGTAAATTACTACATCTTATCCTTGAGTACCTGGTTTAATTCTTTAAAGTTATTCATTATATATTTATGAAATCCAATTTCATAAATATATACTTTAGTAATTTCTTACTAAAGTGCTTAGGCCTAACTCTCTGAATAACTGAACACATTAAACTTATCTCAAGGGAATATTTTATATCTCCATCAAGAGACTATGAATTCAATCTTAAGAATATATGTTCCATCAACACTAAATGTGGCTGCCTAACATACTGAGGTTTTGACCGTCACTTTAGATCTCACTCCTGATATATCAAAGCAACCCACACCTCATGATCAGGTTCATTATTCTCTCAGGATTAAGAGTTCATGCAAATTAAAGTCGTGAGATTTGTTATTCATTTGACAGTCGTTAGGAGAATAATAAATCTCATAGCGGTCTTGTTCAATATGTCTTAACTCTTAAAACATATCAACATATCAACTAGAAGTCTCCACTTCCATGATCAAGACAAACCATTTTAGTTGATACGTTATAGTCTTCGCAGATGAAATGCCCAATTTCATCACTGACTACGAACTATAAATTCTGAGTTTACAAAGAACTTGTGATTTATATCTTCTGTGACTTTTTACATAAATCACATACAATGCATCTCATGGACTATATGATAATGTCCTATATTCATATTACCATTATTTTAGATAATAATAAAATAACTTTATCTATCACAATATTAAGTCATACATAATGTCATACATAATATCATACATAGCATCATACAATAGGATTTGAGGGCACAAATCCTAACAAATTCATCCCCCAACATTTTCAAGATGTTAGGACATGTGGTAAATTGTTAAGAACATATGTCATTATTTTATGTAATTGGCAAATTCTTTGACAAAACGCACTCTACTTGTAATTGGGTAGATCTAGGATGTTTTTGATACTTTAAGAAACAAGGCTTTAAGATCAAGTGTTAAAGCCATGCAAGTCTATCCAAGAAACAAGCTGAGAAGTGCTCTTCATTAAAGCTTGACAGTTGGCTCGACAGCTGCATCTATCGAGCTTTAAGAAGCTGTTCCAGCCCCGTGGCTCGACAGCTGCTCGACAGCACCTCGACACCTCTAGCTGTCGAGATTTAAGAAAAACAGTTTTTTAGTACTGTTTTGATTCTAATCCATGGACATGCCTTTGGGCCTTCTTTTCTCATAACCCTAGACATATAAAATGATTATTTTAAGGGCCGTCAAAGTAAGCACAAGTTGCACAAGTATTGAGCAAAGTCTATTCAACTAATTTGTGGCTGGAGACAAAGTTTGCCCTAGTTCATCTCTTTGTGAAGAAGTTGCTGTGTCTTTGCACCATAGGGTTTTGTAACCAAGCATCTTCTTGTTCTTTATTGTGAGGATGAACTGAAGAACTTTGTAGCCAACATCTTTCTCAAGTTGGTGATTGAAGTCACGTACTGGGATCCGTGCAATTGGTTAGTCATGTATTGGGAGCCGTGCATTGAAAAGGAGAGATTGTCACTACAGAACAAGTCCAATTGGGTATTGGGGTAAGGGTTCAACTGTAGGTTGGTATAAGGTACTAGGATTCCTTTACTTGTAACCACTTGTTGTGATAATAGTGGATTCTCGGGAGTGGTGACCTTAAAATCACCCGGTGTGGTTTTTACCTTGGAGGTTTTTCCCATTCGTAAACAAATCACCGTGTCAATTTATTTTCCACTGCACTTTAGTTTATTGGTGACTTGTTTGTGCTACCACGCGTTTGCATGTTAATTTGATTAATTAATAAACTTGGCTAATTAATCAACTTAATCCATCACAAGGGGTCAATAAGTTTTTGGCCTATCACAAGATTATATCTTTTCATCTCTCACATGCTATCAAGTAAGTGATGAAGAAGAATCAGATTGCAGTCAACACTCTACCACTCAAAATATTGAAGGAGCTTGGAATCTCTTTGGATGAACTACTACCAAGTAAATTGATGATTCAAGACTTTAATCAAGATGGGCAAAGAACTATTGGGAAGATTAGACTTCATATGCTCATTGGTGAAATGGAATCAAGTGCACTCTTCCATGTCATTGATACCAAGACCACTTACAAATTGCTTATTAGAAGACCATAGTTGCATGAGTATGGTGTTGTGTCCTCTACATATCACCAATGCCTCAAATATTTCCAAGATAGACAAGTCAAGAAGATAGTAGCTGACGAAAAACCCTTTATTGTATCTAAGTCACACTTTGCAGATGCAAAATTTTACTTGGAAGATGATACACCAAAAGAAGCACAAGTCATTGCTTTGCCATCTAGCAAAGAAGAAAAGCTCCATTTCCAAGTAAAGAAGCATCATGCTTCGGAAGTAACTAAAGTAGCCCCGTGTTACACCATATTCCGATCACCAAAAGAAAAGAAGGCCAATCCCTATTTTTAAGAAATGAGGAGTAAGTATTGAAAGATTTGTAAGGACTAACTTTGCCAGTTACTAAAATCATAAAACCAAGATCCTTAAGTCAACCGTTGAAAGGGTTTATAAGACCATCCCAAGGACCGATTGTTGAGCATGGGACTTTTCCCACCAAAAAAGCCAAAGAGGATTTTGACCCCAATGCGTATAGACTCATGGCTAAAGCTAGTAATAACCATGAGCAATCGAGTGGTTTAGGTAAGCTCATCCCTAGAGCCTCTAGAAAAGAAGGACAAAAGGCATCGAAAGCCAAGGGTGTTGTTGCAACAAGTTCTAAGGCTGGAATTGGATACACTACACCAAAACCTGTTCACATCCCCATTCAAAAAGCTAGTATTTTGGTGATTTTGGAAAATGATAAAGAAGGAGAACAACCTTCAAAGCTACCAAAGAAACCATCTTGGTGTGCTGTCATAAGCAACTAAAAATAAAACCTATACTCCTAAAAATATATGTAGTAGTGCGAGTAAAGATCGTTCCCATGGAGAGTATCTAGCCTAGTTTTATGCTATGTGAATAATGATGGGGGGTTTAAGTATAATGAAAACAATTTTAAGAAAAACAATTAAGGAACAATTTAAATTAAAATATCAAAATCAATCAAAAGAAAAAACCTTGGTCTATGTCAACATCCACCACCAGAATTTTACAATTGATCATTGATGCAAGTATATATCAATTCACACTTTGAATATTCACCGTTGGAACTATTTTACTATCTCTCCTTAGTCCTAGTTAACTAGAAAACAAACAATCTAATAAACCCTAACTACTAAAAAACCCAAGACAAGCACTAAAGGTTTAATTTAGTAGCAACCTTAAGAACTAGAGAGATCGATGAAGCTAAACAACACAAATACAAGCGGTTGCATTTAATTTAGTCGAGCGTTCTTCCTAAGATCTAATAATTTCTGACGTAGCAAATCATTAAATCTTGGTTGCTTCACAAATTACAAGGATCAAACAATTACGGATTTGATATCTAACCTAGCAGTAGATTGTAACGAATAATAAACTAGTAGGCCTCCTAGTAATTAAACGAGACAATCATGAAAATAGGCATAGAAGAACATTCGATACTCAAAGCATAAATTGAATAATAAAAAAAAATAGATCTCACAGCTTTATTGATTCTGAGGCTTCCGTTTCCTTCAACCAAGTATAAAAGTTTAGCTAAGCCGGGCCATGACAGAAATTCGAAGGAGAAAATTAGAGAAGAGGGGAGAGAGAGGCGTGTGTCAAGTCTGATTTTTCCTCTCCCTTTATGCACGTTAATTCCCCCTTTTTCAAGCCTACAAGATCTCCTAAAAATATTCTAAATATTATCCTAAAATAACAACATCCAAATCTGACTAATTAAAGAAAAATATAAAATAAATGTTAGGTTTTAAGACTTTAGGTTTAAATGTATTAGAACTTCAATTTGTAATGTTGGCAAACCATGATCAAAACATTTAGTCTTGTTTTAGACTTGCTCAAAGTATGTTTAAGTTTTAAAGTTGGAATCGAGTGAACTGCAGGATTTACTGTGTAAATCTGCCTGGCTCGATCAATCGAAAATTAGACTCGATCGATCAAAGCTCGTGCAGATTATTTTTTTGCAGAATTTTCCAACTCAGCCCAAGCCCGTTTGACATGTATGGTTTTATGTTTTGTCTTAAGTATAAAAGGGAAAACCCTAGCCACGTTTTGAGGTGGCTCTTTATGTTGTGTGTGTGAATCTTTTGTAAGATCAAGAGGTGTTTGCCTTCACATACACTTAAGGTTATTAAAATCTAGATTGATATCAAGAGCTTGGTGATCAATTTAGTTGTAGATTCATAAGCTTAAAGATATACAAGCGGGAGTGCTTGTGCCTGCTAGGAATCCAAGAAAGAAGTAGTTCGTGGACTCGAAACTGTCACGTGGTCGTGGTAGTAAGTTTCCTACTCAAGGTAGCAATAAAATGTTAGTGGTCTAAGTCTCTATTGTGTAAACTCCAATTCTTTCATAGTGGATTCATTTTACTTTAAGGATAGCTAGGTTAAATTCTCCCAGGGTTTTTACCGGTTTGGTTTTCCTGGGTTATCATATCATTGTATTCTTTATTTTTCTGCACTTTACAATGATATGATATATTTGTGTTAACCTATATATGTTTAATTTGACTAAGTAATCACTTGGCTAATTAACTAGGTTAATCTGGTTGTTTTAAGGGATCTAAAAATGTACAAATGGTATCAGAGCGGGTTAGCTCTAGTGTTTAGATCTTTTGATCTAAGAGTTGATCGTTGATCCCTGTTATCATGGATAATTTTAAGTGTTTTACTATTTTTGATTGTGATGATTTGAATAAAAAGGACACTATTGTTTTTGCTAATCTTATTGATGCTTGTGAAACTCTTCGTAAAGAATTATTGAAATCTACGAAAATTGCTAAGAAATTCAAGGAAGAGTTAAAATTGGCTAATCTTGAAGAAGGGGAACTGGTTGTTAGATTAAATGAATCTAATAAAAAGAATGAATTTTTGAGAAATCAAATTTTCTCTCAAGATGAAAAGATGAAAAGCTTGGAACAAGAGTTAGTTGAATCTAAAGCTAAAATTGAAAATTTGACTAGTGCTAAGCCTGTTGTTGATAATAGAAGTGTTTCTGTTTTTCTTAAGCCTAAAACTGAGGAAGTTTATATCCCTCCTTTCAAGAGGAATAATAAAGAAAATGCTTATTTTGATAGGTTAGACAAAGGTAAAATTTTTAATGTTGACGCTGAAATTTCTAAACCTATGTCTAAACCTACTGTTAGTGTGCAAAAGAAATTTGTTTTTGTTTCTACTTGTCACCTTTGTGGTGTTGTTGGTCATATTAGACCAAATTGTTCTTTTTTGAGGCAAAAACCAAAATCTAAGACTAGATTTGCTGTTAGGAATGCTGATGTTCCTAAATTTGTTCTTGTTTGTCACTTTTGTGGTGTCTTCGGTCACATTCGTCCTAGTTGTCATAATTTAAAATTTAAACATTTTGTATTTCAATCTAGGATATGTGATGATATTTCTTTTGCCATAAGTCCAAATAAATTGTTTCATATACTTTTGAAAAATTTAAGCCTGTTGGCTTGTGAAAGGAATTTGCAGGATTTCAGTCTTTCTTAGAAGATTGGTGTAATCCCTCAAATACACTCTGCTTCTCATGGATTTTCACCTACAAAGCCGAAGACTCATGCTATATGGGTGAGAAAATATTTGCTAAGGTGAGTGTTGTTTACTTAACCCTGATTTAATTCTTTCAATTATTTGTGGACATGTTTTGTTTCTGTTTTTAGGTTGTTTTGTTTTTTTAGGTTGTTTTGATTATTCAAAAATCCAGAAACATTGAAAAAATTCAAAAAGACAAATATTTTATTTTGAGTCTTGTTTTATTTTTCTTGAGGATTACATGAATTATGATATCTCTCTCTTGATTTAGAACATGCTTGACATTGTAGAGGAACTTGAATAGTATGTGTTAAGCTATTTCTGATTTTGTATGAGTATGTACTAGTTTATACATGTACTCATGGGTTAATTAAGAAATTGATACTTCTTGTTTGTGTACCCTCTATAGCTTAGTTTAGCACTGTCATGCATTGTTTTTGCATTTTATTCATTAAGCATAATGTGCACCTTTGATTTTTGATCATAAAATATTTTTTTTGAAAATCCAAAAAGATTTTGTTTTTGTTTTGTATTGCACATCATAAATGTGTAGTCAACATGGTTGTTTACATAACATGCTTGTGTACCTTGTTTAGCTTGGATAAACTTATTTTATTGTACTTTAGTAGTTTGAGCTTTGTAGTGCATGTTGTGTGGGAGATGTTTATAGTTTTTGATTACATGATCTTGATCTTAAAGTCACATGCCTTTGATTGTCAGACTTGATCTTAATGAGAAAGACATAAATAACCATCTCACCACTGTTTACTAGCCAATCATGAACACCTTAGTGCATATCGTAAGATTTTTTGCTCGAGAAAGTGTAGCACATGCACAAAAAGAACATAAGGTGTAGCCTTAGTTTAAATGCTAAAATTGGTGTGTACATTATTGGACTATAATTAAATCAATCAAATAAAATTGGTGTGTACATTATCTTGGCTATTTCTAATAAGTTTCTGATCAAATAAAATTTGGGTGTACATTATGAGGCAAATCAACAAACTTACATGATTGCAAGCTTTTATTCTAGGAGATGTGAGAGTTATATGATGTAACTCTTTAGTTGAAAGTCTCTTTCAAATTTATGTGATGAATTTTGTAGAAATTGTGCTTGATTACTATTCACATATCACCTCACATGTATTTCAAGTTTTTGCTAGTTGCACACACTTCACAAGTTACTCTTTGCTAAACTTGCTACATGTTATTGTGTGTGATCTTGTTGTGGCCATCGAAGATTGAAAGAACCTTGATTTTAAAGCAAAATGTGTTTAATTTTTTAGTTTTTGAGGACAAATTGATTGAAAAACTTGTTTTTGGAAAATCTGGGTTGACTACAAGTGCTTTTGAAAAACTTTTGATCTCATACTCATGCATTTCATTCATGAAACATTGTGTTTTGAGGAGTTTCTACATAAAATTGTTCTGTTTTTCAAAAATTTCAATTTTCTAGATTTTCGATCGATAGAATCTGTCTCTCGACCAATCAAAAATGCGTTAAAAGTTTTGGTTTGATTCTGTCTGGCTCTATTGGTATTCGATCGATTCTCGTCCGATCGAATCTAAAAAATTTTCAGTTTTTAAGTATTTTGACCAAATATTTTTCATGCATCATTTGTGTTTAGGATTCACATGCATTGCATTGTTTTTTGTATACATCTTGCAGTTTTGCAGTCATATCTCTCATTGTTTTCACACAAAGCATGCATACACTTTGGTAAATTGGGTACTCAACTTGATTTAAATATTGATTGATTAATTTTTGAGTTATGTATTTTTAGTATATGCTATTTTTTATGTGTGAACTGAAAAAAAATATTTTTCTTAAGAGATATGATGGATAATCAATATGCAAATTTTTTCTCTACTCATGCAACTGTTTATGAGTCACAGTGTCAAGTTTGCATATATTGAAAGAGAGAATATTTTTCTTCACGTGAATCCTCAAATTTTTTTTTTGTTTGGTTTGTGTTTTTTTTTCTTCATCCCCACCTCCTATTTTTCCCCAAAACTATTTTTCCCAAAATTTGTTTTGTTTTTTTCCTATTTTTATAGTGGGAGAAATCTATTTTTAAAACCTTTGTTGTTCATAGGGGGAGTGGTTGCTCTTCATTAAGGGAGCTATCTCTATTTTCTATAGAGTTGAATTGTTTTGTGTTCCCTTTATTCTCTATTTTCTCTTATCCTTTATTGCGTATGTTTTCTGTTTACTCTTTGATTGAGTTGTTTTTGTCAATACGTGACAAAAGGAGGAGTTTTAGATGAAATGTGGGAATATTTGTGGAAAATACAAGTATGTTTTGTTTAGGGGGAGTTGAAATTGTTTTTGAAAGGGGGAGAAAATAATTTTTTTTTCTTGATGTATCTAAATGTGGGAATATTTTTTTTGATGTATCTAATTTTGTTGTTGATTTACAATTTTTTTGTCTTTCTTTCAACACATGCGTTACTGTGTTTGTGAAGTGTTACAGGAATATATAGGTTGATTTAGTCGTGCTACTATCTACACTTGCAACTAATAGATAGTAGTTAGGTTGAGTTTGTTTTTGTTGGGCAATGTTTTGTAATGGGCTGTTTTTGTAACATTGAGCACTTTGTTTAATTTGTGTTTTGTCATGGATTGCCAAAGGGGGAGTTTGTTGGGTTCTAAGACTTTAGATTTAAATGAATTAGAGCTTCAATCTGTAATGTTGGCAAACCATGATCAAAACATTTATTCTTCTTTTAGACTTGCTCAAAGTATGTTTAAGTTGTAAAGTTGGAATCGAGTGTACTGCAGGATTAACTGTGTAAATCTGCCTGGCTCGATTAGTTGAAAATTAAACTCGATCGATCGAAACTCGTGCTGATTGTTTTTCTGCAGAATTTTCCAACTCAACCCAATCCCATTTGACGTGTAAGGTTTTTTGTTTTGTCTTAAGTATAAAAGTGAAAACCCTAGCCACGTTTTGAGGTGGCTCTTTATGTTGTGTGTGTGAATCTTTTGTGAGATCTAGCGGTGTTTGCTTTCACACACACTTAGGGTTATCAAGATCTAGATTGATGTCAAGAGCTTGGTGATCAATTTAGTTGTAGATTCAAGAGATTAAAGATATACAAGCGGGAGTGCTTGTGCTTGTTGCGAATCCAAGAAAGAAGTAGTCCATGGACTCGGAGCTGTCACGTGGTCGTGGTAGTAAGTTTCCTACTCGAGGTAGCAATAGGATGTTAGTGGTCTAAGTCGCTATTGTGTAAACTTCACTTCATTCATAGTGGATTCGTTTTACCTTAAGGATAGCTAGGTTAAATCCTCCCCAAGTTTTTTACCGGTTTGGTTTTCCTGAGTTATTATATCGTTGTGTTCTTTATTTTTCCGCACTTTACAATGATATGATATATTTGTGTTAACCTAGATATGTTTAATTTGACTAAGTAATCACTTGGCTAATTAACTAGGTTAATCTGGTTGTTTTAAGGGATCTAAAAACGTACATTCAGCTGGAAATTTCATGCACCAGATTTGGAAACTTCCAAAAATAAAGTGCATCAAATCCGCGTATTAGAATTTCAGGCAAATGAACATTCCAGAACATTAGCAGTGTAGGTGCAGCAACTTTGAGCCTAATTTCGACCTTGATGCGGCCCGTATCTGTCAAAACCCAAAACATGAAAGTTGTAGAGATTTGTCTTGGCATTCCATATCATCTTGAATCATCTCAATCAGAGCTCAGATGAGAGAGAGTTATGCTTAGATTACCAAGCAATGTCAAAGTTGTCTAAAATCACCCAATTAACTTCGTTTTGCACTTAATGCCTCCATTTGCATCCTAAATCAAAATATAAGAATAATGAGTACATTTAGGCACCAAATGAGTGTAGAAGAATAAACATTAAGGGAGAATAATATGACATTTTTCATTCTTACCACATCTATTTTATATCGCATTAGCTAACCCACTCCCCATATCTCAGTCTTCGATAGGTTAGGGACACAAGAAGACGATAGCTTTGTCAATGGCACTCGAAGCTCTGTTCTTACAAGACTCAATCATTCAACTTCTTCTCAACTCTCAAAGATGAGAAGGCAAGATAAAAGCAAAATAAGATGTCAAATTTCCTTCCTAGAGATATTGATGACACACTTCTTATTGATCAAGATTCAAATGAGGTTCAAAGCTCCATTCCATCTCGTATGAAGCGTAGAAGTATTTGGGAAGTGAATACTAGAGAAGCCTTGATTACGAAAAAATGAACAATGGTGTCCACAAAACATAAGGTGGAAGACGAGGTTGCTGCTTCAGTAAATCACATAACAATAACTAAAGACACAAAGGAGAAGCCCCTTATTGAAGATGATGCTGAAGATGCTCCACCCACATTTGAAGAAGGCGTATGGATTACAATTTATGAATTGAAGGAAGTCAACATTGGCACTACCAAAGACCCTAGGCTAGTCTTTGAAAAGGCAAACTTATCTCTAGAAGAAGAAAATTCCTATGTTGAACTCCTCAAAGAGTATAAGGATGTTTTTGCTTTGACATACAAAGAAATGTCAGGTCTAGATCCAAAGGTTGTCGTTCACCACTTATCAGTAAGACATGGGGTGCAACCAACTAAGCAAGCACAACATAGGTTCCGACCTGAGTTAATCCCCTAGATTGAAGGTGTGTGGTCAACAAACTTATTGTAACCAGCTTTATTTGTGAAGTCAAGTATCCTACATGGATATCAAGCATTGTCCTTGTAAGAAAGAAGAATGGAAAAATTCGTGTTTGCATCAACTTTCGTGACCTCAACAGGGCATGTCCAAAAGACGAATTTCTTCTTCCTTTAACAGAAATTATGGTCAATGCTATAGTAGACCATGATGCTCTTTCATTTATGGATGGGTTCTCTGGTTACATTCAAATTCAAATGGCACCAAAAGATGAAGAGCACACTGCTTTTTGTACTCCAAGAGGAATATACTACTATAAAGTTATGCCTTTCGGATTAAAGAATATTGACGCCACTTATCAAGAGTGCTATGTTGATGACATACGCAGGCACAGACCTACGTATGCAGCTAGATTCCAGAGAGATAAGAAAGACAAGTTTTCTGCATTAAAACTGAGGTTTTGAATGAATCCTGCAACATTTGGGAGCTGTTCTAAACCCTTATTTTTCAGCTATATAAAGCCTTAAATGGTATATTTCAAAACACAAAGAAAATCCTAAGGGAAAATGTAAGATTCACTAGCTCCCATTTGTGTATATGCAGGCCTATGTATGTGCACACATACTTGGGCCCAGGAATCCTAATCCGAGTTTTCTGCTTCTGTTTCTTAGTTTCTTTTAGATCATATGCCTCTTTTTGGTTCCTTTTTATGCTTTTTAAGTCATTATTCCTCTATTCAATTACTTGTTTGCCTTTAACATGCTAGACTAGGGTTTATTTTTATTTCTTTCTTTAATGCCATGAACATGCATTCACATGGCCATCCATTGATGCCTAGGTGTTAAGATGTAGTAAGGTAAATGAGGTAAGTCATGCATTTACATGAACATGCATCGAGTATACAATTGATGATGAGTATGAACATATTTGCTTGGATGATTTGTTCTTGATACAATCACATGTTTGTTTGGATCTTGCAATGTTTGTACTTCTGCCATGTATGCTTGCTACCATGATTTATTCGCTACTTCGGATGATATGTATGATAAAAGCATGCTAGGGTTTGTGATGATATGAAATGCCATGATAGATGTATGTGATAGGTCAAGAATGTATTGACCCTTTTAGTAAATTAATCAATTAATTAGCCAAGTTAATTAATTAGATTCAATTACATACAATAAGCATGGCATCACAAACAAATCACCAACTAAGTTTAATACAGCAGAAAATAAATTTGACACAAGTGATTTGTTTAGGAATGGGGAAAACCACCAAGGCAAAACCCCTCCGAATGAATTTAAGGTCACCACTCCCAAGAATCCACTATTATCAAAACAAGCAGTTACAAGTAAAAAGAATCCCAGTACCTAATACCAATTTTACAGTTGAACCCTTACCCCAATACCTAATTGGACTTGCAATGTAGAGGCAATGTCTCCATTCAAAGCACGAATCTCAGTACGTGACTAACTAATGATGTACAAATCTTAGTACATGACTAACACACCAACTTGAGGAGCATGTTGGCTGTAAAGTTCTTCAGTTCATCTAAAAATGAAGATCAGGAAGCTCCTTGGTCACAAAACCCTTGGTGCAAAGACGCAGTAGCTTCTAGAGAGAATATTATGAACTAGGGCAAATTCTGTCTCTGATCACAATTTGCATGCACAATGACTTTTCATCAAGTTGCATCACCTTGCATCACCTTTGACGGCCCTTAAAATAATCCTTATATATGTCTATGGTTGTGAGAAAAGAAACCTTGTGCAAATACACATGGATATGCGTGAATCTGACCTGGAAATCAAAATTTCGTAATTCTCAATAGATACATCTTCTGTCGAGCTGCTATCGAGCATCAGCATTAAACCTTGATAGATATGATATGTCGAGCTTTGATGAACAACACTTCTTCACTTGTTTCTTGGATTGATTTGCATGGCTTCAATACTAAACTTGAACTCTTGTTCCTTGAAGTACTAAACCCATTCTAGATATACCCAATTACAAGTAAAGTATGTTTTGTCAAAAGATTAGCCAATTTACATGACATATGTCTCTAACAAGTTCCATATATGTCCTAACAATCTCCCCCTTTGGAAATCCATGAAAGAACCATAACAAACAAATGAATTATGAAAGAAGTCTTAAATCACTAAACTCATAACCACTTGTTGAATACAATAAAATTTAACCCTAACACAAACTCTTGAAAAACTTTACAAGAAGAGAGTTTATGGCATGATAGATTTTCACAACCTATCTTTCTGAAACATTTTAAACAAAACTCATCAAAGCATCTTAGTGTGAAATAGATATAATGGATTGCATACATAAAGAAACATGTGTATAAAGAGAGAAAAGAAACAACACATGGAAAGATAGGTGAAAAGCAACATACATCATCATATATATAAATGAAAATAAATACAATGTATGTCATAAATAAATGGTCACAAGACCGGTGTATAAGAGGATAATGTAACTAAAGATAAAGTAAAGAAAAATACATAAATCCTCACTAAATCCCTTAAAATATAAACACTCCCCCTAACAAAAATGCCCTATGCTAACTCTCCCCCTAAGTACAAGACTACTCTCATCATCCTAAAATCACTTCCCTTTTTTGTCATGAATGACAAAGGGTAAGTCACTAAAAGGTCATCTCATCATCACTAGAAAAGCTAGCATCCTCATCCTCATCATCATCATCATCACCATCCTCATATGCCGAAGCCTCTAGAGAAGGAGAGGGGGAAGGAGAAGCGGTGAAACCACCAAGGCGAGCCCGTCATCGTGCAATATTACCGACACAGGTCTTCACCTGATACAACTCAGTAGTGAGAGTATCAAGACGAGCATCCATGTGCTGAACTTGCACCATGGTGGCCTTAAGAGTCACACTGCCACATGAAGAAGAAGTAGCAGAGGTGGAAGGAACAGAAGATGCTGGAGGATCAATCGTCTCTGTCCGTGGCCGCTTTGGTCGAAGTTAGGCCTCGCTTCATCAAACAGAAGCTACGCTAATGACACCCATGACAGTATAGTAGGGAGAATCAGGAATAGGGATGGAAAAATGGCAAAGGATCTGCATGATAGCCGAAGGAAAAATGAGCTTATCATTGGTCATCGTATCCCTATAGACATCTATGATAGAGATAATGAAATGAGAAGGGAAGTCTATGAAAAGGTCCTTTAAGAGGGATAACAAAAACCAAGAACAAGGCTCGGTGATGGAGTTATAGTGAGATAGTGGAGTAAGAACAAATGTCATCACATGGAGGGTGTCTCACAAAAGTGAGACAGAAACTCGTCTTTTTTCACAGTCCTCAAACACTGACAAGCGAGGTATATAGGATGCGCTACCCGCGGGACATGTAGTATCTTAGATACAAGATCGAGAGTGACTATGATATGTGTACCTTTGATGTGCTTAGCAAACTGAGGTACAGATCAATACTGTGCGTATTGGAGTAAAACTCTTGTATGAACATGATGGGACACTTCAAGGGTATCTCACAAAGAGATTCCCATCCTCGAGTATCAATGACATCGGGTAGAGGAGTGTCAGCAAAGTCCAAAAGGAATCACATGGCGCTTCGAATAAACGAATAGTTTAGAAAAGTTCTCAGAGAAGTCCTGATGGGCCTTCTCATCAAGGAATCGAACATGAAGAGGGGGAACGGGAAGATTAGAAAAGATGATGACCCGAAATGAAAAAGGTTCAGAGTCAGATTAGATTTGCGCTTGGGTGCCATGCGCAGTTTATCCAAGAGAGAGAAAGAAGATAGAACACAATCACAATAGAGTAAATAGAAAGAAAAGAAGTGGTATGTACGCATGGGATATGCATGAACATATGACGTGCAAAACATAAATATTTATCATGGGTTGAAACTCAATCCAAACCTACCAACACACAATTTTTAACAATCAAGCACACATCTAAATGCATGAAACATTGTGAAAATGCAAATGGAATTTAATGCATGATCATATAGCATTAAAAAAAAAACACCCAACCCAAAAAAATTCATCAAAACCCCCAAAAATTATCAAAAACCCCAAAACCTAGGTCTAAAAATCATGAATGCATGAAGAATGGAGGATTTAGGACACTTACCAAGTGATTTGATCTTAGTCTAGGCCAAAAATCATGTGGGTAGAGGGATTTGAGTGAGAAGAGAGTGTTTGGAGGGAGAGAAAAGATTTTCTGTCAAGAGAGAAGTGAGAAAGGAAGTCCAAGGTGTTGGGGTTTATGCCCTAAAATCCAATTTATTGGCATGACATAAATAATTAAATTGTTTAATTATATGAGACTATTTATAAATGACTAATGGGACATTATCATAGTCCATGACATGCATTTTATGTGATTTAGTCACAGAAGATATAAATCACAAGTTCCTTATAAACTCAAAATGTAGTTCGTAGTTGGTGATGAAATTGGGCGTTTTATCTGCGAAGACTATTACACATCAAGTGCAGTGTATTTGTAGTCCAAGTATTGGAGTTGTACGCCGCCGGCATATGTTGCTAGGTTTATTGATATCTGATATAAGACAATTGCATCATGTCCACGGTGTGAAATTTTGTTTCGCCCAATCTGGATATAGTTGGCAATTGGGCATAGCTATTGGATGAATATCATGGTATGAATATCGTGGAACCCATGTTACATATACAACTTGCTATTAATGCTTGTTTGTTTATATTTTTCACTGGACATACATGTATGACTGAATTGTTTTTATATTGAATGATGTACATGTAAAGATGTTAGCCTAGTGATATATTTTTATATTGAAAACCCTTATGTTTGATCAATAAATCTTCATTCATAAAATCAAAAGGTGATTTTGATAGAAACCAATGAAGATGTCAAAAACAATTGCTGGAAAATTTTGAAAAATTCAGTTATGCGAGTTTCAATGATCGGGAATTCCTTTCAATCGATTGAATGTACTTTTCGATTGTTGGAAGAGGAATTGAGAACCGATTGAGTCAGGAAGAAACTCTATGATGAAATTCTTCATTGTCTTGATCAATCGAGAATTCCTTTCAACTGATCGAATGTTAATTCCAATCGATCGAATAGGAATCGAGAATCAATCAAACGAGCCAGAAGCTTTGTGATGAATTTCTTCATTTTTCAATTGATCGAGTAATAGGTTCGACCGATCGAAGGCACTGAATTTTGAATTTTCACTTGTTTTTGACTAAGTGTTAAAACTTTGAGAAAAAGAAAAGTGATTAATTTTATAGTCCTATAAAGTTAAGGACATACATTAATCATTGTCTAACTAAAAGACCTAATGAGATCAAAGATGTTAGTTAAATAGAACTCTTAGTCCTAAATTGTTGTATGATTAAAAGTCCTTAATTTATTTTAATTAAAGGTTTTTAATGAGATTAAAATTCTAATTAAAGTTATATAGTTTCTAATGAGATTAGAATACTTTATCTAGTAAATTAAGGATAGAGTTCTATTTAACTAATTTTTTATTCATTAGTGTTTAAGGAATCCTAAATAGTTTAGGACTTGCATTTTAGTTAGTGGTTCTAATGAGATTAAAGTCTTCAACAAGTGCAAGGTTATTAGTTGTGATAGGATCACAATTATTTAAAGAAAAACCCAAATAATGAGTGGGAGTGTTGAAATAACCCTTTTGTTAAGTTTATTGTAGTGTATATAGATACCTTGTCTTGACTTCGAGTCTTACATTCCATGCGGAGGGTATTTACTTCACGGATTACAAGGTCCAACTTCTTTGTGATTACGCGAATTTAAACAATTAAACACATTTGATGTGTAGGGTAAAAAATGTGATGAGATCATAATGATTTCATAACAATCCACTTGTTTTAAGATTTCTAGTGGGAGAGAGATTCAAGGGTTGGATCTCACGGCCTCCATTGTCTGTTCATAGTGGTGTGGGGTAAACATCTCATATTGGCTTTGAACCTTGCGTTCCATCTAGAGGGTGTTTATTTCGTAATACTACAAGATTGAACTTCTCAATTCATAGTGGTGTGAGGCAAGCACTTCGTCTTGGCCTCGAGCCTTGCGTTCCATGCAGAGGGTGTTTTGCGTCATGGTACTACAAGATTAAACCTTACAAGGGTAGATTTCTGTGGCTACACATGGGTCTAGGCAATGGTGTACACTAGACTAAGTTTGATAGTATCCTCTATGCTGAGTTCTTACTATTATTATTTAGAGGCTAAAGGAAGAGCGGCAAATTATTTTTGTTTGGTAAGAGTTATCATGATAGCATTAATAATGAGAATAATTCTCGCCTGATCATAGTGGTTGGTATTCACTCTATGCTAAGGAATATTAATTGCGGGATTAGGTGTTGCACCTAGTATAGTATGGTTTTCAGGTTCCATATTATATATTTATGGGTGCAAAATTATAATGTCCTTGTAATTATGTTCATAGTCTCAAAATGAAGTTGTCATAAATTTGTGTTCTCTAACTACTATTTTAATTGAATGACATTAACTAAGAAATAATTTTGGACATGGTGCTTAAAGACGCTGAAGTACATAAATATTTTTCAATTCAGCATTGTCATAATTCCTTATACATGATGCATTAATGGAAGAGAGCTTATGATGTGATCATAGTCTCCAATGGAATGCTAAAATGTTACATTGGCTTCTATCTCAATTGTGCTACATCATGAGTTAGTACTAGACTTAGACTTTATATTAAGTCTAAATGAGATGTTTGGTATGAATCAGATTGAGTGCTAAGAAAGGCTTAAGGAGTTCCAATTCTATATCATTTTATGAAAATATTTTATTTTAAAATGAATTGGAATTCTTGGATGTAGAGTATTGTTAATCTTGTTGGAAAAATACATGTTTGTATCGCATACAAAACATACGCAGCGAAAAATTACCGGATCTACCTCATTCGCAATTGATAACATGCACTATGTAAATTTCAAAATTCAAGAACAAGAGAGCGTACCTTAGTACGGTGAAATTTAAAACCAAAATACTAGAAGCACTTGGAAACACTTTTAATATTTACTCAAATTCCACAAATGCCCAAGAAGTGTGGTCTCTCAATCAGTTCAAGGGAGAATAAGAGAGAGTGGCTTACACTCACACATACACACCATTTCATAATAATGTTATCAACTTCTTAAAATTTTGTATGTTTCTCCCTTTGTATCTAACTAATTATCTAATTGAGCTGGCCTTTTGGGTCTTTCCGATTGGGCTTCAATTTGTGGCTTGGAGTGGGACCAAAAGCGACCAATAAGACACTAGCTCCAATGGGCCTTGGGCTTTTCTAGTAAACTCTTGACAAGTCCAAAGTTACCATTAACTATATTTAATACCACTATATAAATATAGTTGCACTCTAGGCTTTATTTATAAATTATATCCCAAGACTTTATTGTACATGCAACATTTTCATAAAATATTCGTAGTAATACAAAGTCATGAATATAGACTGCCACTTTGTAGATTACTACATCTTAATTCTTTGAGTACCTGGTTTAATCCCTTAAGTTATTCATCATATATTTATGAAATCCAATTCCATAAACTTATACTTTAGTAAATCCTTACTAAAGTGGTTAGGCCTAACACTTTGAATAACGAAACCTATTAACCTTATCTCAAGGGAATATTTTGTATCTCCGTTAAGAGACTATGAATTCCATCTTGAGAACATATATTCCATCAACACTAAATGTGGTTGTCCAACATACTGAGGTTTTGATTGAGACTTTAGACCTCACTCTTGATATATCAAAGCAACCTACACTTCATGATCAAGTCCATTATTCTCTCAAGATTAAGAGTTCATGTAAATAGAAGTCGTGAGTTTATTATTCATTTGACAGTCGTTAAGAGAATAATAAATCTCTCAGCGGTTCAGTTCAATATGTTTTAACTCTTAAAACATACCAACATACCAACTAAAAATCTCCATTTCCATGATCAAGACAAATCATCTTAGTTGATATGTTGTAGTCTTCGCAAATGAAATGCCCAATTTCATTACCGACTATGACCTAAAATTTTGAGTTTACAAAGAACTTGTAATTTATATCTTTTGTGACTAAATCGCATAAATCACATACTATGCATCTCATGGACTATATGATAATGTCTCAATATTTATGTTACCATTATTTTAGATAATAATAAAAACAACTTTATTAATCATAACATTAAGTCATACGTAGCATCATACAATAGGATTTAAGGGTATACATCCTATAGGATTTAAGGGCATACATCCTAACAATCTCCCACTTGCCCTAAAGACTATTGTGCACTAATTTAACTCCCATTTCCTCCAAATGTGACTTGAAAATCCTTTGGGGCAAGGCTTTGGTAAAGGGATCCGCTAAATTTTTTGCACTATCAATCTTTGCTACTACTACATCTCCATGAGTAACAATATCTCAAATGATGTGGTACTTTCTTTCTATGTGCTTTCCTTTCCTGTGATTCCTTAGATTCTTGGATTGTGCAACCACTCCACTATTGTCGCAGAACAATGTAATAGGAACTTGCTCAATTCTCACAACACCAAAATCAGAAAGGAATTTCTTGAGCCAAACAGCTTCCTTTGCCGCTTTACAAGCAGCAACATATTCAGCTTCCATGGTGGAGTTGGCAATACAAGATTGCTTAATACTCCTCCAACTTATGGCTCCACCTCCCAAGATGAACACATAACCTGAAGTGGACTTTCTGAAATCAAAATCTAACTAAAAATCTGAATCTGTATAGCCAATGGGAATCAAATCCTCACAACTTTAATCAAGCACGTAATCTCTTGTTCTCTTTAGATACTTAAGAATATGCTTTATAGCTTGCCAATGTTTAAGTCATGGATTTGATTAATATCGGCTGACTATGCCTACTGAATAACAAATATTTGGTCTAATTCAAAGCATGGCATACATGAGACTTCTTATTGCAGAAGCATAGGGAACTTGTCTTATCATGTTTTCTTCCTCAAGAGTCTTAGGCCTTTGGTCAATAGACAGAGAAACTCCATGTCTGAAAGGAAGTAATCCTTTCTTGGAGTTTTGCATTCTAAACCATTCTCGAACCTTATCTATATACCCAGCTTGTAACAAACCTAACATCCTATTCTTTTGATCTCACCAAAGCTTGATCCCTAGAATATAATTAGCTTCACCCAAGTCCTTCATATCAAATTGGCTTGAAAACCAAAATTTTACCAATGACATGACTCCTACTTTATCTTATGTCTTTTGTACACACATGGTTCATCAAGATTTTATTAAAAACCAAATGACTTGATTGCTTGACCAAATCTCATAATCATAATGAGCAGTAATGGATAAGAGAATTTTGATAGACTTAAGCATGGCTACTAGCGAAAAATTTTCATCATAGTCAATACCTTCTTTTTGTGTATACCCTTTCGCCACTAGTCTTGCTTTAAAGGTTTCAGCCTTTCCATCTATCCCTCTCTTCCTCTTGTAAACTCATTTGCAACCAACAGGTTTAATGTCGCTAGGCGCCTTTACAAGATCCCATACGTGATTAGAATACATAGAATTCAATTCAGATTTCATAGCGGACCCAATGATGTGCATCTATATCGTTCATTGCTTCATCATAAGTGTAAGGATCAAATTCAACCTATCTTGAGATATATTCATAAGCTTCTCCCAAACCTATGAATCTTATAGGTGTTAAGATATGTGCCCTTAAATCCTATTGTATGATGCTATGTATGTTATTATGTATGGCATTATGTATGACTTAATGTTGTGTTTAATAAAGTTGTTTTATTATTGTCTAAAATAATGATAACATGAATATTGAGACATTATCATATAGTCCATAAATCACAAGTTTCTTGTGAACTCAAAATGTAGTTCGTAGTCGGTGATGAAATTGAGCATTTCATCTACGAAGACTATAACATATCAACTAAGATGATTTGTCTTGATCATGAAAATGGAGATTTCTAGTTGGTATGTTGATATGTTTTAAGAGTTAAAACATATTGAACTGGACCCCTGTAAAATTTACTATTCTCTTAACGACTGTCAAATGAATAATAAACTCACGACTTATATTTACATGAACTCTTAATCCTGAGAGGATAATGGGCCTGATCATGAAGTGTAGGTTGCTTTGATATATCAGGAGTGAGATCTAAAAATACGGTCAAAGCCTCAGTATGTTGGGCAGCCACATTTAGTGTTGATGAACATATATTCTCAAGATGGAATTCATAATCTCTTAATGGAGATATAAAATATTTCCTTGAGATAAGTTTAATGGGTCCAGTTATTCAGAGAGTTAAGCCTAACAACTTTGGTAAGAAGTTACTAAAGTATATATTTATGGAATTAGATTTCATAAATATATGATGAATAACTTAAAGTATTAAATTGGGTATTCAAGGAATTAAGATGTTGTAATCTACAAAGTGGCAGTCTACATTCATGACTTTGTATTACTATGAATATTTTATGAAGGGATTGCATATACAATAGAGTCTTGGGATATAATTTATAAATAAGGCCTAGAGTGCAACTATATTTATATAGTGGTATTAAATATAGTTAATGGTAACTTTGGACTTGTCAAGAGTTGATAGAAAAGCCTAAGACCCATTGGAGCTAGTGTCTTATTGGTCCCTTTTGGTCCCACTTCAAGCCACACACTTAAGCCCAATTGGAAAGGCGCAAAAGGCTAGCCCAATTAGATGATCAGTTAGATACAAAGAGAGAAACATACAAAATTTTCATGGGTGAACAACAATAACACTTTTGTGAAAATGTGTGTAGTAAGTGTTAGACACTTTGACATTCTCCCTTTGGAAAACTAATTGAGAGACCACACATCTTGGGCATTAGTGGAATTGGAGTGAAGATTGAAAGTGTTTCCAAGTGCTTCTGAACTTCAGTTCTAAAATTTACCGCTCCAAGGTACACTCTCTTGTTCTCAAATTCTGAAACGTATATAGTACATGTTAACTTTTATGAATGAAGTAGATCCGTTATTTTTTCCGCTGCGTATATTTTGTATGTGATACAAACATGTTATTTTCTATCAATAGGTGGTCGAACAATCCTCCTACTACGACGAGGCACCTGTGTACTAAACATCTCATGAGTAAAATCTTCTGGTGTATCTAATAAAACCACATTATCCCTAGTTTCATCCATTGGTTGTTCAATTACAGGTTCATTTATTTCAGCCAAAGACAACTTTACTTCTAGGATTAAAACTATTCACATAATCATCTTCCAAAAATTTGGCATGGGTCCTAATAAACACTTTGTTATCCTTATGATTATAGAATAAATAACCCTTAGTTTCCTTTGAATACCCTAAAAACATGCACACTTCTATTTTTGCTTCCAACTTATCAGACTTCCCTTTCAACACATGTGTTGGACATCCCTAAATGTGGAGATATTTCATACTAGGCTTGCACCCACTCCACAATTCCTTGGGTGTGTTGGGAATAGATTTTGATAGAACCAAATTCAAAATATGCATTGCAATTTTTAGTGCATATCCCTAAAAAGAAACTGGTAAAGTTGAATAACTCATCATGGACCTAACCATTTCCAAAAGAGTCCTATTCCTTCCTTCTGTTACACCATTTTATAGAGGAATTCTAGGTGCAGTCAATTGGGATACAATCCCATTTTGAATTAGATAATCCTTGAAATCCCCAAGAAGGTATTCGTCACCTCGATTAGATCGAATGGCCTTTATGCGTTTACTTGATTGATTCTCAACTTCAACCCTAAACTCTTTGAACTTGTCGTAGGCTTCGGACTTCCGTCTCATTAGGTACACATAACCATATCTTGAGTAATCATTTGTAAAAGTGACGAAGTACTCATAACCTCCTTTTGCTTGGGATGACATAGGACCACATACATCTATATGAACTAATTCAAGCAATTCTTGGGCTCTTTTACCTTTTGCATTAAAAGGTCATTTGGTCATTTTACCCTCCAAACAAGATTCACAAACTAGAAATTCATCAAAGTCCAATGGCTCTAAGAGTCCATCTTTGATCAGCTTTTGAGTTTTATTTGAATTAATATGACCCAAACGCAAGTGCCAAAGATATGCATCATTAAAAGGAAACTTTCTCTTTAATGATTTTACATGAGAGTTATTATCTAATTCAGAATTGTATAATTCATGCTTATCAGGAGTTAAAATATAAAGACCATACACAATATTGCCAAAATAGATAAACACTTTATCCTTATTTACTACAATATTATCTTTCAGGGTAACACAATACCCATGTTTACCTAAATAAGTTGCAGAAATTAAATTCCTACGAACAAGAGGTACATATAGACAGTCTTCCAATATTAAAATGCTAGAATTAAAACCTAAATTAAACACTCTAACAGCTACAACTAGAATCCTGCTCCCATCAGCCAAAGTAAGAAACAGTTTTCCCTCATTCAGCCTTCTGGTCTCCTGGAACCCTTGCAAAGAATTGCAGATATAATTAGTATAACCTCAATCCACACACCAGGAATCTGTGGGATTTTGTACTAAACATATTTCAAGAAGGAATGAACATTTCATACCCTTATTCTTGGCAACTATGAATTTTGGACAATTCCTCTTCCAATGTCTTCTCTCACCATAATAGAAACACTTTCCTTTGTTGGTTTTCTTTCCTTTGTTGGCAACTCCTAAAGCAATTTTTTTACCATCTTGCTTGGTGAAGTCCTTCTTCTTCTTCTTCTTACCTTTGCATTTCGACTTAGATTGAGAATAAGAAGCTTCACCGAAATTGGCTTTAACACTGGATGTACCAAGAATGCCTTCTGCCGCCACTAACTCATTCATTAATTCAGACAATGAATAAATCTTTTTGTTCATATTATAGTTAAGTCTGAATGTATTAAGATTAGAGATCATCTTAAGACAATGCTCCCTCACTGAACTATCTTCAGCCATTTCGGTATTATAAATTTGCCTTATAGTTTCTTGCCTTGCAAAACAGCCTTGCTCACCAAACATCTCCTTCAGACTTAGCATAATGTTTGAAGCTAGTTCTACATCCTGCATTTGATGCTATAGAACATTTGAAATAGATGTTAGGATATAGCACTTGGCCATCTCATTAGATTTCTGCCAACGATCATATCCCTATTTTTCCTCAAGAGGAGCATCTAATGAAGGAAAGCTAGGACACGGTTAAGTAAGTACATATTTGTGCTCTTCAGCTGTAAGAACAATGTCCAAATTTCTTTTCCAGTCAACATAGTTGGATCCAGTCAATTTGTTTTGATTAAGAATAGCAACAAGTGAGCTAAATGATGCCATGATAAAATCTGAAAAAAATAAACATGAATATAGTAAGTAAAGTGGACATTATCAATTTAGCATATGAGCATATAATATGGAACCTTAATAAAATCATAATATAACATATGCAATGACAACCCAATCCCATGTTTATAATTCCTTGGTAGGAAGTTTATTATAAACACTATAATTGTTTGAGAACTATTCTCATTATTAGTGCTATCATGATAACTCTTATCAAACACTAATAATATGTCGTATTACCTTTAGCCTCTAAGTAATAATGACATAGCTCCTTTGGGAGGTTAACATTACACTTAGTCTAGTATACAGCATTATAGTGTTTAAACTTATAGTACCATGAAACATAACATCCTCCTTTGGGATCGCAAGGCATATACGCTAAGACGAGGTGCTTATCCCACACTACTATGAACTGATAATGGAGGTCGTGAGATCCAACCCTTGTATCTCTCTCCCACTAGATATTTTAAATTAAAGGTTTTTATTTAGAAATCATGTGTAATCTAATCACACACAGCCTTGCACTTAATCCATTTGAAAACACTTAGAAAAATTTAGAATTTTCCTTCTCTTGATCGATCAACCAACAATTGAGTAACAATTGAGCAAGCAGATTGTCACTCAATCGATCGAAGGTAATTCTCGATCGATCGAGACACGTGAAAATCAAATTTTCCAGAATTTTTCTTGAATAGCTTTCAGTAGTTTTTCATAAACAGGCAACCATCATATGAACAAAATAATCAGGAAATGATATCAAAACTGAATTCCACTGATGTTATAGCCTTAAAGTTAATATTAACTTACGTAAACTCAAATTTAAACAACATCATAACATCAATATCAGTTTTCATCAAACAATAATTTCAACAACCATGCAGAAAATTAATTTCTAACAACATGAAACTATTGTCACTAATTCCAAAAACTCATAAGACATGTTATACAATTCGAAATTGAAGACCGCTCTGATACCAATTGTTGAAAAACTACAAGTTTGTATCGCATACAAAACATACACAGCGGAAAATTAATGGATCTACTTCATTCGCAATTGATAACATGCACTATGTAAATTTTAGAATTCAAGAACAAGAGAGCGTACCTTAGTGCGGTGAAATTTAAAACCAAAATACTAGAAGCACTTGGGAACACTTTTAATCTTCACTCCAATTCCACAAATGCCCAAGAAGTATGGTCTCTCAATCAGTTTAAGGGAGAATAAGAGAGAGTGGCTTACACCCACACATACACACCATTTTATAATAATGTTATCAACTTCTTAAAATTTTGTATGTTTCTCCCTTTGTATCTAACTGATTATCTAATTGAGCTGGCCTTTTGGGTCTTTCAGATTGGGCTTAAATGTGTGGCTTGGAGTGGGACCAAAAGGGACCAATAAGACACTAGCTCCAATGGGTCTTGGGCTTTTCTGTCAACTTTTGACTAGTCCAAAGTTACCATTAATTATATTTAATACCACTATATAAATATAGTTGCACTAGGCCTTATTTATAAATTATATCCCAAGACTTTATTGTACATGCAATCCCTTCATAAAATTTTCATAGTAATGCAAAGTCAAGAATATAAACTGCCACTTTGTAGATTACTACATCTTAATTCCTTCAATACCAAGTTTAATCCTTTAAGCTATTCATCATATATTTATGAAATTCAATTCCATAAATATATATTTTAGTAACTCCTTACTAATGTGGTTAGGCGTAACACTCTGAATAACCAAATTCATTAAACTTATCTCAAGGGAATATTTTGTATCTTCGTTAAGAGACTATGAATTTCATCTTGAGATTATATGTTCCATCAACACTAAATGTGGTTGCCCAACATACTGAAATTTTGATCATGACTTTAGACCTCACTCTTGATATATTCAAGCAATCTACACTTCATGATCAAGTCCATTATTCTCTCAGGATTAAGAGTTCATGTAAATAGAAGTCATGAGTTTTTTATTCATTTGACAGTCTTTAGAAGAATAATAAATCTCACAGCGGTCCAGTTCAATATGTTTTAACTCTTAAAACATATCAACATACCAACTAGAAATCTTCATTTTCATTATCAATACAAATCATCTTAGTTGATATGTTATAGTTTTCGCAGATGAAATACCCAATGTCATTACCAACTATGAACTAAAATTCTGAGTTTACAAAGAACTTGTGATTTATATCTCTGTGACTAAATCACATAAATTACATACTATGCATCTCATAGACTATATGATAATATCCCAATATTCATGTTACCATTATTTTAGATAATAATAAAACAACTTTATTAATTACAACATTAAGTCATACATAATGTCATACATAGCGTCATACAATAGGATTTAAGGGCATACATCCTAACAAATCTCATATGGATATGATCCACAAGTCCTTATTAGAATCATTTGATCAATTCAGATTGTTTTGAAAATAAATAAATTTTTTTTATATTATCTAAACTGATGAGTGAGTTCTACAAAATAGAAGAAATCCTAAAAGCTAAAGCTAGGATGAATATGATTTAACTCAAAAAGTTGGACAAGCTAGTTGCCCTAGTAGTTGCCAAAAGGAAATTAAACTTAAAAGTATGACCAAAAGGAAAGTGTTTCCATTTTGGTAAAGCTAAGCATTGTCCATGATTGTTTTCAAGATGGAAATTTACATGTTTTACTTTTTAAAGAGAAAGTTTCATCCTTTGGTGTTGTATGTTTTGGCACTTATGTCTAGATCTTATTAATCTAAATGATATTCAAGATTGGTGAAAGATGGGCTTTTAGAACCATTATTTTGTTATATTCCTCGTCTATGAATTCTATTTAGAGGATAATATGATCTAGGGCTCCTTTTCATAAAGAAATAAAGTTCCAGTGACTTCTTTAAGTCAATTCATACATAAAGGAGGAATAGGGCTCTTTTAAAGGTAGATTGCTCTAGAAGAAAAATGTAAGAATTTGTTGTAAGACAACTATGATATACATTTAGAAATGAGATGGTTGTATTAGATACACCATAAGACATTATTCTGTAAATAACTATTATACCGGTACAATATCGTAGTGGGAGAATTATCAATTACCAAATAAATTCATACTTTTGGAATAAACTTTTGAAGTCATTCCACAAAGATATGAATGATGGAAAAATGGATGTACGCAGCAGAAAATAAATGGATCTACTTCATTCGTAATTGTTAACATACACTATGTAAGTTTCAGAATTCTGGAACAAGAAAGTGTACCTTAGAGCGGTGAATTTCAAAATTGAAGATCAAAATCACTTGGGAACACTTTCAATCTTCACTCCAATTCCACTAATGCCCAAGATGTGTGGTTTCTCAATCAGTTGCAAAAGAAGAATGACACACCACTTCAAAATAATGTTCTTACAATTCTCTATAGAAAATTATGTATGTTTCTCCCTTTGTATCTAACTGATTATCTAATTGGGCTGGCCTTTTGGGCCTTTCAAATTGGGCTTAAGTGTGTGGCTTGGAGTGGGACCAAAAGGCACCAATAAGACACTAACTCCAATGGGCCTTGGGCTTTTCTGTCAACTCTTGACAAGTCCAAAGTTGTCATTAACTATATTTAATACCACTATATAAATATAATTTCACTCTAGGCCTTATTTATAAATTATATCCCAAGACTTTATTATACATGCAACCCCTTCATAAAATATTCGTAGTAACACAAAGTCATGAATGTAGACTGCCACTTTGTAAATTACTACATCTAATCCTTGAGTACCTGGTTTAATCCTTTAAGTTATTCATCATATATTTATGAAATTCAATTTCATAAATATATACTCTAGCAACAATTTACTAGAGTAGTTAGGCCTAACATTCTGAATAACAAACCCATTAAACTTATCTCAAGGGAATATTTTGTATCTTTGTTAAGAGACTATGAATCTCATCTTGAGAATATATGTTCCATCAACATTAAATGTGGTTGCCCAACATACTAAGGTTTTGACCGTAAGTCTAGATCTCACTCCTGATATATCAAAGCAACCTACATCTCATGATCAAGTCCATTATTTTCTCAGGATTAAGAGTTCATGTAAGTACAAGTCATGAGTCTATTATTCATTTGACAGTCGTTAGGAGAATAATAAATCTCACACCGGTCCAGTTCAATATGTTTTAACTCTTAAAACATATCAACATATCAACTAGAAATCTCCATTTCCATGATCAAGACAAATCATCTTAGTTGATATGTTATAGTCTTCGCGGATGAAATGCCGAATTTCATCACCGACTACGAACTAAAATTCTAAGTTTACAAAGAACTTGTGATTTATATCTTCTGTGACTTTTCACATAAATCACTTACTATGTATCTCATGGACTATATGATAATGTCCTAATATTCATGTTACCTTTATTTTTAGATAATAACAAAACAACTTTATTAAACACAACATTAAGTCATACATAATGTCATAAATAATAACATACATAGTATCATATAATAGGATTTAAGGGCACACATTCTAACAATCTCCCACTTGCCCTAAAGACTATTGTGCACTAATCTAACTCCCATCTCCTCCAAATGTGACTCGAAAGTCCTTTGGGGCAAGGCTTTAGTAAAGGGATCCACTAGATTCTTTGCACCATCAATCTTTGCTACTACCACATCTCCACAAGTAGCAATGTCTCGAATGATGTGATACTTTCTCTCTATGTGCTTTCCTTTCTTGTGATTCCTTGGATCCTTGGATTGTGTAACCGCTCCACTATTGTCACAAAACAACGTTATGGGAACTTGCTCAATTCTCACAACACCAAGATCAGAAAGGAATTTCATGAGCCAAACAGCCTCCTTTGCTGCCTCACAAGCAGCAACATATTCGGCTTCAATAGTGGAGTTTGCAATACAAGATTGCTTAACACTCCTCCAACTTATGGCTCCACCTCCCAAGGTGAAAACACATCCCAACATGGATTTTTTGAAATCTAGATCTGACTAAAAATCTGAATCTGTATAGCCAATGGGAATCAAATTGTCACACCGGTAAATAAGCATAAAATCTCTCGTTCTTCTAAGATACTTGAGAATATGCTTTATAGCTTGCCAATGTTTTGGTCTTGGATTTGATTGATATCGGCTGACCATGCCAACTGAATGACAAATATCTGATCTAGTACATAGCACGACATACATGAGACTTCCCACAACAGAAGCATAGGGAACTTGTCTCATCATATTTTCTTCCTCTTGAGTCTTAGGCCTTTGGTCATAAGACATAGGAACTCTATGTCGAAAAGGAAGTAATCATTTCTTGGAGTTTTGTATGCTAAACCGTTCTAGAACCTTATCTATATATCCAGCTTGTGACAAACCTAACATCTTATTCTTTCGATCTCGCCAAAGCTTGATCCCTAGAATATAGTTAGCTTTGCCCAAGTCCTTCATATCAAATTGGCTTGGACAACCAAACTTTAACTGATGACATTACTCCTACATCATTTCCAATGAGTATAATGTTATCAACATAAAGCACTAGGAACATTAGTACTTTATCTTGATGTCTCTTGTACACACATGGTTCATCAAGATTTTGTTCAAAACCAAATGATTTGATTGCCTAATCAAATCTGATGTTCCATGACCTAGATGCTTGCTTAAGTCCATAAATGGACCTTTTCAACTTGCATACTATATGCTCTTGGTTCTTTGCTATGAAACCTTCCGGTTGCAACATATAGATTTCCTCTTCAAGATTGCCATTAAGAAATACAGTCTTAACATCCATTTGCCAAATCTCATAATTATAATGAGCAGTAATGGATAAGAGAATTCTGATAGATTTAAGCATTGCTCCTGGTGAAAATGTTTCTTCATAATCAATACCTTCTTTTTGTGTATACCCTTTCGCCACTAATCTTACTTTGAAGGTTTCAACCTTTCCATCTATCCCTCTCTTCCTCTTGTAAAACCATTTGCAATCAACATGTTTAATGCCGTCAGGCGCCTCTACAAGATCCCAAACTTGATTGGAATACATAGAATCTAATTCAGATTTCATAGCTTGAACCCAATGATGTGCATCTATATCATTTATTGCTTCATCATAAGTGTACCGACTCAGCCTATTCTGAGATAGCTTTATAAATTTCTCCCAAACCTATAAATCTCACAGGAGGCCGAACAATTCTCCCACTACGACGAGGCACCTGTGTACTAGACATCTCATGGGTAGTATCTCGTGATGTATCTAATACAACCACATCATCCCTAATTTCATACATTGGTTGTTTAAATACAAGTTCATTCATTTCAGCCAACACAACTCTACTTCTAGGAGTAAAATTATTTATATAGTCATTTTCCAAGAATTTGGCATTTGTGCTAATAAACACTTTATTATCCTTATGACTATAGAATAAACCTCCAACTGTTCCTTTTGGATACCCTACAAAGAAAACCACTTTTGTTCTAGACTGTAACTTGTCAGACTTTCCTTTTAACACATGTGCTGGACAGTCCCAAATATGGAGATGTCTGATACTAGGCTTACGTCCATTCCACAACTCTACAGGTGTTTTAGGAACAGACTTCGAAGGTACTAAATTCAAAAGATACATTGTAGTGCTTAAGGCATATCCCCAAAAAGAAATTGGTATAGTGGAATAACTTATCATGGATCTAACCACATCTAAAAGAGTCCTATTCCTTCTTTCTGCTATACCATTTTGTTATGGAGTTCCAAGTGCAGTCAACTGGGATATAATCCCATTTTTAGTCAAGTAATCCTTAAAATCCCCAAGAAGGTATTAGCCACCTTGATCAGAGCGAATGGCCTTTATGCGTTTACCCAAATGATTCTCAACTTCTGCCCTAAACTCTTTGAACTTGTCAAAAGCTTCGAACTTCCGTTTCATTAGGTACACATAACCAAATCTAGAGTAATCATCAGTGAAAGTAATGAAAAACTCATAACCACCTCTTGCTTGGATTGACATAGGACCACATACATCTGAATGTACTAGTTCTAGAAAATCTTGAGCTCTTCTATCTTTTGCATTAAAAGGTCGTTTGGTCATTTTACCTTCCAAACAAGATTCGCAAACCGGAAATTCATCAAAGTCCATGGGTCCCAAGAGTCCATCTTTGATAAGTCATTGAATTCTGTTTGAATTAATATGACCCAAACGCAAGTGCCAAAGATATGCTTCACTAGTAGAAGGAAACTTTCTCTTTAATGGTTTCACATGTGAATTATTATCTAATTCAGAATTGTATAATTCATGCTTATCAGAAGTTAAAATATAAAGACCATCCACAATATTGTTAGAACAGATAAACATTTTATCCTTCTTTATTACAACATTGTCTTTCAGGATAATACAATACCCATGTTTACCTAAGTAAATTGTAGAAATTAAATTCCTACGAACATTAGGTACAAACAAACAGTCTTGCAATATTAAAACCCTAGACTCGAAACATAAATTAACAACACCAACAACTACAACTGGAGCTCTACTCCCATCTGCTAAGGTAAGAAACAATTCTCCTTCATTTAGCTTTCTAGTCTCCTCAAACCCCTGCAAAGAATTGCATATATGATTAGTACAACCTAAATCCACACACCACTATGGGATTTTGTACCAAACATATTTCAAGAAGAAAGGAAGTTTTCATACCCTTGTTCTTGGCAGCCTTAAACTTTGGACAATTTCTCTTCCATTATCCTTTTTCACCACAATGGAAACTCTTTCCTTTGAGCTTCTTTCCTTTGTCGGCAACTCCCAAGGCAATTTGCTTACCATCCTGCTTAGTGAAGTCCTTCTTCTTTTTCTTACCCTTGCCTTTCGACTTAGGTTGAGAAGTAGAAGCTTTACCCACATTGGCTTTAACACTAGAAGTACCAAGGATGCCTTCCGCCGCCACTAACTCATTTATTAATTCAAACAAAGAATAAACCTTTTTGTTCATATTATAATTCAGTCTAAATTCCTTGAATGATTCTGGTAGTGATTGGAGTATCATATCCACTTGGGATTCTCCATCAATGTCAGCACCTAAAACCTCTAATGTATTCAGATTAGAGATCATTGTAAGACAATGCTCCCTAACTGAAGTACCTTTAGCCATTTTGGTATTATAATTTTGTCTCATGGTTTCTTGCTTTGCTGAATGGCCTTGCTCACCAAACATCTCCTTCAGACTATGCATAATGTTCAAGGCTAGTTCTACATCCTGCATTAGATGCTATAGAACATTTGAGATAGATGCTAGGATATAGCACTTGGTCATTTCATTAGATGTTTGCCAACGATCATATTGCTATTTTTCCTCAAAATGAGCATCTAATGAAGGAAAGCTAGGACATGGTTGAGTTAGCACATATTTGTGCTCTTCAACTGTTAAAACAATGTCCAAATTTCTTTTCCAGTCAACATAGTTGGATTTAATCAGTTTGTTTTGATTAAGAATAGAAACAAGTGGGCTAAATGATGCCATGTTCAAATATGAAAATAATAAACATGAATACAATAAGTAAACTGGACATTATCAATTTAGCATATAAACATATAGTATGGAACCTTAATAAAACCATAACATAATATATGCAACGACAACTCAATCTCATATTCAATATCCCTCAGTATAGAGTGAACATTAAATACTATGATTGATTCAGAACTATTCTCATTATTAGTGCTATCATGATAACTCTTATCAAACACTAATAATATGCCGTTTTACATTTAGCCTCTAAGTAATAATAGTAAGAACTCAGCATAGAGGATACTATAAGACTTATTCTAGTGTATACCATTGTCTAGAATCATGTGTAGCCACATTTCATCCTTTTAACAGGCTTATTTTGTAGTACCATGATATAACACCCTCCGCATGGAATGCAAAACTCGAAGCTAAGACAAGGCGTTTGATCAAACCACTATAAACCAAGAAATCCAATCTTGTAGGACCATGAAATAAATACTCTTCGCATGGAATGCTAAGCTCAAGGCAAAGACAAAGTATGTATTTCACACTACTATGAACCAACAATGGAGGCCATGAGATCCAACCCTTGTATCTCTCTCCCACTAGATGTTTGAGGATAAAGGTTTTTAATTTAAAACATGCATAAACAAATTACACATAGCCTTGCTCTTTATACAATTGAAAACAATTGGAAAAAGTTTAGAATTCCCTTCAATGGCATTTTCATGAGTATCTCGTAACTAAGCTCTTCCCTCAAAAATGAATTAAAGCAAAAATTGAAAACACAAAATTTCAAACAGAGAGTTTTCCTATTGTCTCACGAGTGTTTCGCGAGTAGAACTTACCCGTGAAAGTTTTTACACAAAAAAAAATTTCAAACAGAAACTTTCGTGATTGTCTCACGACTAGCTCGCGAGTAAGGCTTGCCCGCGAAAAACCCGTGTTTTCAGTTTTTAAAGGGAAGACCTGAAACGTTTCCAATGGTTTTCCATAAACATACAACCACCATATGAACATAGTAGATGAAATTTGATATCTAAACTGAATTCTACTGATGCTATAGCCTTAAAGATCAATTTAACATACTTAAATTAACAATTAAATAACATCATAACATCAATATCAGTTTTATCAAAACATAGTTTCAACAACCATGCAGAAAATTAAATACATATATAATCTTCTAACATCATGAAACTATTATTTCTAATTACAAAACTCACAAAACATGTTATACAGATTCGAAGTGAAGACCGCTCTGATACCATTTGATGGAAAAATGGATGTACGCAGCAGAAAATAAATAGATCTACTTCATTCATAATTGTTAACATGCATTATGTAAGTTTCAGAATTCTAGAACAAGAGAGTGTACCTTGGAGCGGTGAATTTCAAAACCGAAGATCAAAATCACTTCGGAACACTTTCAATCGTCACTCCAATTCCACTAACGCCCAAGATGTGTGGTCTCTCAATCAGTTCCAAAGGGAGAATGACACACCACTTCAGAATAGTGTTCTAACAATTCTCTACAGAAAATTATGTATGTTTCTCCCTTTGTATCTAACTGATTATCTAATTGGGCTGGCCTTTTGGGCATTTTCAATTGGGCTTAAGTGTGTGGCTTGGAGTGGGACCAAAAAGGACCAATAAGACACTAACTCCAATGGGCCTTGGGCTTTTCTGTCAACTCTTGACAAGTCCAAAGTTTCCATTAACTATATACAATACCACTATATAAATATAATTGCACTCTAGGCCTTATTTATAAATTATATCCCAAGACTTTATTATACATGCAACCCCTTTATAAAATATTTGTAGTAACACAAAGTCATGAATGTAGGCTGCCACTTTGTAAATTACTACATCTTATCATTGAGTACCCAGTTTAATCCTTTAAGTTATTCACCATATATTTATGAAATCTAATTTCATAAATATATACTCTTGCAACAATTTACTAGAGTAGTTAGGTCTAACATTTTGAACAACAAACTCATTAAACTTATCTCAAGGGAATATTGTGTATCTCCGTTAAGAGACTATGAATCCCATCTTGAGAATATATGTTCCATCAATATTAAATGTGGTTGCCCAACATACTGAGATTTTGACCGTAACTCTAGATCTCACTCCTAATATATCAAAGCAATCTACATCTCATGTTCAAGTCCATTATTCTCTTAGGATTAAGAGTTCATGTAAATACAAGTCATGAGTTTATTATTCATTTGACAGTCGTTAGGAGAATAATAAATCTCACACCGGTCAAGTTTACTATGTTTTAACTCTTAAAACATATCAACATATCAACTAGAAATCTCTATTTCTATGATCAAGACAAATCATTTTAGTTGATATGTTATAGTCTTCGCAGATGAAATGCCCAATTTCATCACCGACTATGAACTAAAATTCTGAGTTTACAAAGAACTTGTGATTTATATCTTCTGTGACTTTTCACATAAATCACATACTATGTATCTCATGGACTATATGATAATATCCCAATATTCATGTTACCTTTATTTTTAGATAATAACAAAACAACTTTATTAAATACAACATTAAGTCATACATAATGTCATAAATAATAACATACATAACATCATACAATAGGATTTAAGGGCATACATCCTAACAATGAAATTGATCCTCGGTCCTGTGTAAAGGCAATAGATGATATGAATATGGATTATTGGATCAAGTTTATGTGAATAGAATTGGATTCTATTTGAAGTCTAGAACTTGTAGAGGCGCCTAGTGGCATTAAGCCTATTGTTTTCAAATAGGTCTACAAGTAAATGAGATTGATAGATTTGAAGGTGCAAACCTTCAAAGTCAAGACTAATGGTGAAAATGTTTATTCAGAAAGAAATGGTTCGACTATGAAAAGATTTTTTCACCAATAGTCAAGTTTGATTCTATCAAGATTCTCTTATTCATTATATTTCATTTGAATGAAATATGGCAATGGAAAACATCTATATGATGTAACTAGACTTTTTCATAGCAAAGAACCAGTAGCGTTTAGTATGCAAGTTGCTTAAAGTTCATTTATGGACTAATGCAAGCATCTGAATCATAAAATATCATATTTGATCAAGCAATCAAGTTGTTTGATTTTGATCAAGTATTTAAAGTCCTTATGTGTGTAAAAGTTATATAGAATAATAAATTTCTTAATGTATGTTGATGGCATTCTAATCATTTAGAATGATGTAGAGTTGTTGTCATCAATGGAGTATTTGGTTGTCTAGTCCAATTTGATATAAAGTACTTGGGAAAGACTGGTCACATCCTAAGAATTGAACTTTGTTAAAATTTAGAAATTAGAATGTTGGGCCTATCTCAAACTGCTTAAATAGATTAGATTCTAGCCAAGTATAGCATGTAATACTTCAAGAAAAGATTTTTTTCCTTTTAAGTTTGAAGTTCTTTTATAAAGGACTATAGTCCTAAGACATATAAAAGGAAGAGCATATTAAGACGGCTCCTTATACCGTATCAATAGGAAGTCTTTATGCTATGCTATATACTAAGCTAAATATCTATTTTGCAGTGGGCATGGTAAGAAAATATCAATTGAATCAAAGATCACTTAATTAAGTGGGAGTAAAGCATATACTCAAATATCTTAGGAGAATGAGGGATTATGTGCTTGTCCACCAAAGTGAGGTTTTGATAATTACTAGTTGTACAAATATTGACTTATAGTTTGATTGTGATTCATGAAGTTGGACTTCAAGATATGTGTTCATCCTAGATGGTGAAGATACACATTAAGCATAAATATTATTTCATTAGAAAGATATGAGTACGTGAGATATAGTAGTAGAAAAGATAATTTATGCAATAAATCTGGCTAAAACTTGTTTCCAAAGCTTTCCTTAGAGTGACTATGAATTACTCTAAAGGGAAATAAGTGTCGGATATATGGTAAAATGTCTTTGAGGGCAAGTGGGAGATTGTTGGGGTTTACGCCGTAAAATCCAATTTATTGGCTTGTTATAAATAATTAAATTGCTTAATTATATGAGACTATTTATAAATGAACTAATGGGACATTATCATAGTCCATGAGATGCATTGTATGTGATTTATGTGATTTAGTTACAGAAGATATAAATCACAAGTTCCTTGTAAACTCAAAATGTATTTTATAATCGGTGATGAAATTAGGCGTTTCATCTGCGAAGACTATAACACATCAACTAAGATGATTTGCCTTAATCATGAAAGTGGAGACTTCTAGTTGATGTGTTGATGTGTCTTAAGAGTTAAGACATATTGAACTAAACCGTTTTGAGATTAATTATTCAATCAACAATTGTCATCTAAATAATTAATCTCACGACTTCTAATTTCATAGACTCTCAATCCTGAGAGGGTAGTGAACCCGATCATGAAATGTAGGTTACTTTGATATATCAGGAGTGAGATCTAATATTTACAGTCAAAATCTCAATATGTTGGGTAACCACACGTAGTGTTGAGGGAACACATATTCTCAAAATGGAATCCATAATCTCTTTTTATAGAGACACGAAATATCCCCTTGAGATAAGTTTAATGAGAACTAGTTATTCAGGGTGCCCACTTTAGTAAGGAGTTACTAAAGCTTATATTTATTGAAATTGGATTTCAATAAATGTGAATAACTAAACGATTAAACCGGGTACTCAAGGATAAAATAGTTGTTTACAAAGTGATAGTATATTATGACTTTGTTCACTATGGATATTTCATGGAGGGGTCAAAATATATCATTAGAGTCTTGGGATATAATTTATTAATAAGGTCTAGAGTGCAATTATATTTATATAGTGATATTAAATATAATTAATGTTAACTTTGGACATGTCAAGAGTTGACACAAGCCACAAACTAAAGCCCAATTAGGTAGGCCCAAAAGGCTAACCCAATTAGATAATCAATTTTTATTTACTAAGAATTATTAAATAAAGTAACTACCAATGGTAGTTAGAGTGTACATATGATGAAATGAAAGAAAACAGTTTTTCTTTACAAGGAGAAGAAGAAGGATTTTTCTTTGAGAATCAATGTACATAAAGACTGATTGAGAGACCACACTTCTCGGGCACCATGTGGAATTGAGATGAAGATTAGAGGTATTCTCAAGTCTTGGTTTTCAATTTTATGACATCAAGGTATGTTTTCTATTCTTTATTCTAGAATTTAAAGTTACATGTTATCTCTCATGAATGAAGTAGATCCGTATTTGTTGCTTTCGCTATGTGTTTGGTATGAGATGCAAAACCAGATTTTCCAATAGAAGGGGCTCAATAGATAAGAATCTATCGAGGATCTATTGAGAAGTTGTCGAGATTGATAAAAAGGAGATTTTTAAAGAGAGAAAAAACACATAAAGATGAATGCAACAAGAAAGCTACTCAAACATTGATCCAATCAACATGTTAAGCTCTCAAAAACATCTCTCAACAAGAAAAATGCAAAGCATTTATAATCCAAAACACACACACACACACTAAACAAGTCTAACCAATTTTATATTTCAAAAACAAGTCAAGACAGTTTAGTGAGTATACATTAACACATGTATTCCTTGTGATGGCCAAATCACATTGTACCTGCACATGTATCAAAAGTAGCAAAGAATTCACATGTTTTGTGTGAAAACATAGCAAGAGTGCATAAGTGTCTCATATTATAATGATTTGAGATATGAGAAAATCAATATTACTCACACATAATCATAACTGCTTGATAGGGACTATAACCTTCGAGGTACATCCTATAACACCCACATCTCCTAGAAACACGCTTGCAACAATATTTAAAAGAATTTTGATTCATTTTACTTTTATTTTTCTTTGCATATTTTTTCCTTTTGAACATATCATGCATGGGCATATATAGAGAGAGAGAGAAGAAATACCCAATTATGTAAACCAAAAAACATCACAATTTGCTATGCCGAAGCACACAGATGTTATACATGATTGGTGGGCTTTAGTGGTGAGATGGTTATTTATGCCTTTCTCTTAGGATTTTTTAGTCCTTCCAGTGAAAAAAAGTGATATGAGTGTTAAGTACAAGATATTACTTAATCATACTCATCACAAACACGAGACACAAAGCTCACTTGCTTAGTTGTACATTGAAATGCTCATCTAAGCTACAAGAAATACAAAGTTTAGAAAACTTTGTTTCAATGGCCATCCAAGGTACACAAAAACCAATGTACACAAAACACACACTGTTTTTGTATTTTTCTGATTTTTCAATTTTTTTTATTTTTATGAAAAACAAAATAAAATAAAACTAAAAACAAACAAATAAAAATAGGTTAAGCAAAGTAAAGCATAAAACTAGACTGACTCAAAAACAAGAAAGTAAAATACACAAGTAATGCATAACCATAAGGAGAGAGAGAGAGAGAGAGAGAGAGAGAGAGAGAGAGAGAGAGAGAGAGAGAGAGAGAGAGAGAAAAGTGAATAAATCACTTTAAGCCTTTTTCCTTCCACACCTTAGAAGAACCTTTCCTTTGAGCAAACCATTGATCTGATAGTGAAGGGGAAGAGTTGAAACCATTCAAGTTCAAAAGGAACATGAGGGCCTTAAGAAGATCTCCAAGAGGAACAAAAAAGGATGGAAACAGATTCTGGTTTCCGGATGAGAGCATACTATTGCTTTGTTGAGTGGCTAACCACTTGTAGCAATTTGGGCGAGTATGCCCTAAAGCTCCATAGTGATGACAGAGATTCAGCTTATTCGGTTGAGACTTTTTGTTATTAATCTTCTTAGTCCTAGGGTTTCTAGTCTCTTTCTTTTCAACCTTAGGGGGTGTTCCTAGAATAGATTTTCCCTTATCTACGTTTTCACTAGCTATATCAGTTTTACATTCATTGTTCTCATAATTAATATTATTAGTAGGTGAGACAAACACAGTAGTACTAGAGGAGGCAATATTAGGAGAAGAGAAATCATACCCTAAGTCAGTTCTATCAGAAGCAGATTTCTAAGAGCTTAGCATCTCATCAAGCTTTGCATTGGAAGTCCTCTCCAGTTAAGCTCTAACCTGGAACAGTTCTACTTCGAGCTTCTTTGCCTTTTCAGCAAGGAAATTGTTCTCGAACCAAAAAGATCCAATGTTTTGATTTGCTTCATCTACCTTCATAAAAATCTCCTCTCGATCTAGCTCCATATCACTCAGCTTCTTAGTGGCCAGTCTATAAAGTTTCTCATGCTTCTCAGAAACCTTGTACAACTTAGCATAGGCTGTATGGATGTCATCTTGTTCATCCATTTTCTTAAACTTAGACTCCACCAAGTCCTCTTCTTTATCTACCTCTTCGACAGTCGCCTCAATAGGATGGCAGCAAAGGCATTCAAGATTCTCTCATCATCATTGTCATCTGACTCATCCTTAGGTTCGGTGTCACTCAAGGTAGCAGTAAGAGCCTTGCTTTTCCCAATTGTCTTGAGATATGTTGGACATTCTTGTTTCATGTGTCCAAAACCTTGACATCTGAAGCACTTTGGTCTGGAGGGAACAGTGTATTGACCGCCATCCATAGCATCCTTCTTTCCTCTGTCTTGGCTCTTGAATTGAGAAGAACTGGATTACTTTCAGTCTTTATCAAATCCTTTCATATTGGCATTTTTCATAAACTTTTTGAATTGCTTAGTGATATAGGATATCATTTTGGAATATTCATCATTAGAAGACTTATCAGTCTCATTGCTTTTTGGCCTTCAGTGCCATGCTCTAGCCTTTGCTTGCTTTCCCGATTCTAGTCAAACCTAATTCATAGGTTTACAAGTTACCGACCAAATCTATCAAAGGAATTTTATCAATATACTTGGATTTTTCAATGGTAGTGATCTTGGCATGGAATCTCTCATGCAGAGATCTAAGCACCTTTCTTACAATCTTGAGTTTGGGAATAGTTTCCCCAAGATTAAAGGCAGAGTTTACTATGTCCTTCAGCTTGGCATAGAACTCTTCAAACGACTCATCCTCCTCCTTCTTAATATCTTCAAAGCTCGTAGTAAGTCTTTGAAGCTTTGAATCTTTCACAGCCTTAGTCCCTTCGTAGGTTGTTTGGAGGATAGTCCATTCTTCCTTAGCAGTTTCAATAGAGGATATCTTCTTGAACTCCTCATTGGCGACCGCACTAAATAAAGCATTCAATGCTCTACTATTGAAGTTTGCCGCTTTGACCTTGGCATCATCCCAATCAGTCAGCACTTCCTTTGGCTTAGTCTAACCAATCTCCATAGCTTGCCACACATTTTCATTTAAAAACTGCGGGAAAGCTCTCATGCGTACCTTCCAATATGCATAGTTAGTGTCGTTAAATAAAGGATGTATAATAAGAGATTGTCCTCTATCCATGGCAAACAGGGGTCAATGGATCACATAGCATAGATTAACCCTAATCAGAGTGTGCCTACTTTGATACCACTTGACAAGCTAAGAATGTATTGACCCATTTGGTAAATTAATCAATTAATTAGCCAAGTTAATTAATTAGATTCAATTACATGCAATAAGCGCGGTGTACAAACAAATCACCAAATAAGTTAAATGCAGCGGAAAATAAATTTGACACAGGTGATTTGTTTACGAATAGGGAAAACCATCGAGGTGAAACCCTACCGAGTGAATTTAAGGTTACCACTCCCGAGAATCCATTATTATCAAAATAAGTGATTATAAGTAAAACGAATCACAATACCTAATACCAACCTATAGTTGAACCCTTACCCTAATACCCAATTGGACTTGTAATGTAGTGGCAATCTCTCCTTTCAATGCATGAATCCCAGTACATGACTAACTAATGATGCCCGGATCCCAGTACGTTACTAACACACCAACTTGAGGAAGGTGTTGGCTATAAAGTTTTTCAGTTCATCTAACAATGAAGATTAGAAAGCTCCTTGGTCACAAAACCCTTGTTGTAAAGACGTAGTAGCTTCTGGAGAGAACATGATAAACTAGGGCAAATTCTATCTCCAGTCACAATTTTCATACACAATGACTTTTCCTCAAGTTGCATCACCTTGCATCACCTTTGACGGCCTTAAAATAATCCTTATATATGTCTAGGGTTGTGAGAAAAGAAACCCTACAAATACACATGGATATGCATGAAATCTGATCTGGAAATCCAAATTTCGTTATTCTCAAAAGACACATCTTTTGTTGAGTTCCTATCGATCATCAGCATTAAACCTTGATAGATATGATCTTCACAAACCATGCGTTGCACCTACACATACCCTAATATATTGGGATATAGGAAAATAAATTCTCACATATAAGCGGCTTATCCTAAAATCCAAACGCATATCTTAACTTGAAAGGTTCACAAGACCATACCCTAATTGCTATCATAAGCCCAAAGCAAAAGGTCTCTTGAAAAAGAATCTTGGGCCTATGGTAACAAATGTGCTATGAACTTAGCATCCAACATCCTACAAAGCCAACATGAAATACCCTAATCTTGGGCCTCCTTGTTGCATGCTTAGGCCCAAAATGATGAGAAATTCATGGACTTTGAAAGGAATGCTATAATATATTCTAGCTAGAGGACTACTTCAAAACAAAAATGATGATGAAGAATGAAAAAAAAAAAAAGAAGAGCCCAAAGGTGATGGATACATTGTGAGCCCATATTTGAGATAAAGGGTTGAGAATCTCTAAGTACATGCTAATGTAAGCCCACGAGAGTAAGATGAGAGCTTTATTGTAAATGAACTAAATCCCAATGAAACAAGGGGGCAAGGTTTATTAGAGGAAAGAGAGTGATTTTGTAACTAGGCCTTCATCAAAATGGACTTAAAGATTTTTCTAAGAACATCTAAGTTAATACAAAGAACCTTTTGATTGGGACAAGGGTTTCATAAAATGGGATTTCTTTTCAGGCACCATTGCGCCACCAAGATCAAGAAAGCAAGTCCCCACTCTAATTTGGGTTTGAGAAAAGAACAGAAGGAGTTCAGTCAAAATTGAGGTAACATATTAAGAAGAGGCATTTCTAGAAGAGACATTGCAAGGAGAAGCATCTCAAGAAGCAATGGCTGCTCCAATCGATGACGCAACTACACATAAAATATTCAAGGCAATAGAAGAACAAAACAACGTTCTCAAGAAGATGGAAGGTTGTCTCACCATGCTAGAGGAGAGCAAGCTCAAGAAAACCATACATGTGGATATACATGATAAAAAGGAAGGAGAAGATTGGGATGAAAGGGATAAGGCCGAATATGAAAGAAACAAAAAATTTAAGAAGCTCACTATAGATACTGTGGTCATAAAGGAAAAGATGGACAAGATGCAACTAGCCTCTCACAAGGCTCGAGGAGTGGATGATTGTCTCTACAATATGGGTGGCATAAGTTCCAAGACTCCCATTGCATTGCGTACAAAGTTCAAGATTTTTTATGCAGAAAAGCTTAACGGGACGGAGACCCAAAGCAACATGTTAGGAGATATCTAAGCATTATTGAAATGAAAGGATTGGATGGGAAGCAAACTTTGCATGCTTTCCCTCTCTCACTTACGGGCAGTGCATTGAAGTGGTACTATAGCTTGAACCCAACTATGACTAAGGTGTGGAATGAACTAGTAGAGTTGTTTAAGGATCAATTCATCTTCAATACTATGATTGATATGACTCTAAGCGATCTGGAGACTACCAAGCAAGAGGTGGGGGAGACATTTTCCAAATATATGATAAGGTGGAAAAGGAAGGCATCTAGGATAGTTAATTAAATGAGAAAGACCAAATCAACATGATCATCAAGAATTTTCTTCTTATTGAGACCCTTTCTAGTCTTGATCTTTGAGTTTTGATGTTTACTAATCATTTTTTTCTTTTTTTTGTGAATAGATTTGACTGAGGGGAATGGTCAAAATAAAGCAAAAGAGCTTTTATTTTTGAGGTATAAGTTTCAAACTTTCTTTTTGATTTCTTTGCCTTTTCTTGTTTTAATCTTTCTGTTTTCTTTGTTTTTCTTTGATTATTTATGTTATAATATGTCTACTTAGCTTAGGTTTTCTTTGGTTTATCTTCTAAAGCATGTTAGGTTGTTAGATTTATCGTTTTTAAATTTCCGCTTTGTTTTTGTTCTTGTTGTTTCTAGGTTTGGGTTTTAGGCGTGTATGCGTACGCATGCTTCTTGCTCGCATACACATACAGCTAGGCTATGTATGCAACCTTTATGTATGTGTACGTGTACTAAAGTCCAAAAACCCTAATTTGACCTTTTCTGCTTCTATTTCTTTATTTTATTTGTCTAATATGTCTCTGTTCTAGCTTATTTCACATGTATATGTTAGATTAGTGTTCCCTTTTTATGTTTCATTCCTTTGCTATGAACATGCACTCATATGTCCATGCATTGATGCATAGGTGTTGTAGTGTAGTAAGATAAGTGAGGTAAGTCAAGCATTCACATGAAAATGCATTTGGTTGTGAATATGATGAATATGGTACACATTGGATGTGTAACATATTTTTGTCTTAGATATGATAACATGATTGCTTGATCTCCACATGCTTATGTTTCTACCTTTGTAATGTATGCTTGTTTGTTTGCTGCCTTGGATGAAATGTCTTGATAGGAATTTACTAGGGTTTGTGATGTGATGATATGGATGATAGATATATGCTAGTCTTGATGTGATTTGCCATGATAGATGTATGTTAGAGTTTTAAGATGATTGATGCTATGTTGATTGTTAGATTTAGTGTGTGTGAGAGTTCAAAATGCAATATTAAACATGCTTTAATGAGATTAAGACATAAAAAACAAAGAGTGGAAGCCGACCTATGAGTCAAGTGGGGTTGGGTGCCTAACACCTTCTCATCCCCATACCTAAACTCCGAACCCATACTCTGGTAGTAAAATAAGTCCTTCCATATAAGGGTGCAATATATATGGTTCCTAGACCTAAACTAGGTGGCGATTCCATTTCTTTTCTCTGCCCCAGTCCACTTGACCGAGGCATACTCCCCTTCAAGATCATTGCACCCACAATGGGTGCTAAGGTTCCAAATGTGCTTATTGATAATGGGTCCACTTTGAATGTTTGCCCATATATACTACCATCAATATTTGTCTAGAAATGGAAACTATCACCCCTTCTCTTTGATTGTCAAAGCCTATGACATCACTTCAAGGAAAATGATAGGAACTTTCAAAACCACTTGCAAGATTGGCCCTTTGGATTCAATTGTGCATTTTCATGTAATGGATATCGCCCCAAGCTACAACATTTTCTTAGGAAGAGCATGGCTTCACCCTATTGGAGCTATCCCCACCACCTGGCACTAAAAAGATGAAGATCATGGAAAATAGGAGTTATATACATGGAGATGGGGAGATCTTTTTACCCGTATTTGAACTTGAAAGTGAGAATAATGAACTTCAGATGAGTGGCTTAAGAAAAATTGCTGATTATGGATTGAAGGATGAGAAGTACACTACAAATTTGCTTCCTTATTGTAGACATGCGGTAATCGCTGATGAAAAATTACATGTTTGTATTGCATACAAAACATAAGCAGCGGAAAATTAACGGATCTACTGCATTTGCAATTGATAATATGTACTATGTAAATTTCAGAATTCAAGAATAAGAGAGCATACCTTGGTACAGTGAAATTCAAAACAAAGGATCATAAGTACTTGGGAACACTTTTAATCTTCACTCCAATTCCACTTTACGCCCAAGAAGTGTGGTCTCTCAATTAGTTTTCAAATGGAGCATAAGAGAGTGTCTCACACTCATATACACATCATTTCATGTTCATATCTCTCTCTAAAAATTTTGTATGTTTCTCTCCTTATAACTGATTATCTAATTGGGCTAGCCTTTTAGGCCTTTCCAATTGAGCTTTAGTATGTGGCTTGGAGTCCTTTTATGTGTGGCTTGGAGTGGGACCAAAAGGGAACAATAAGACACCAGCTCCAATGGGCTTTGGGCTTTTCTGCCAGCTCTTGACAAGTCCAAAGTTACCATTAACTATATTTAATACCACTATATAAATATAGTTGCACTCTAGGCCTTATTTATAAATTATATCCCAAGACTTTATTGTACATGGAACCCCTTCATAAAATATTCGTAGTAATACAAAGTCATTAATGTAGATTGCCACTTCGTAGATTACTACATCTTAATCCTTGAGTACCCGGTTTAATCCTTTAAAGTTATTCATCATATATTTATGAAATTCAATTTCATAAATATATACATTAGTAACTTCTTACCAAAGTGGTTAGGCCTAACATTCTGAATAACTAAACCCATTAAACTTATCTTAAGGGAATATTTTATATTTCCGTTAAGAGAGTATGAATTTCATCTTGAGAATATATGTTCCATCAACACTAAATTTTGCTGCCCAACATACTGAGGTTTTGACCGTTACTTTAGATCTCACTCCTGACATATCAAAGCAACCTACACTTCATGATTAGGTCCATTATCCTCTCAGAATTAAGAGTTCATGTAAATAGAAGTCGTAAGATTTATTATTCATTTGACAGTCATTAGGAGAATAATATATCTCACAACGGTCTAGTTCAATATGTTTTAACTCTTAAAACATATCAACACATCAACTAGAAGTCTCCACTTCCATGATCAAGACAAATCATCTTAGTTGATATGTTATAGTCTTCACAAATGAAATGTCCAATTTCATCACCAACTATAAACTAAATTTTGAGTTTACAGAGAACTTGTGATTTATATCTTTTGTGACTTTTTACATAAATCACATACTATGCATCTTAGGGACTATATGATAATGTCCAAATATTCATGTTACTATTATTTTAGATAACAATAAAATAACTTTATTAATCACAATATTAAGTCATACGTAATATCATACATAGCATCATACAATAGGATTTAAGGGTACTAATCCTAACAATTGCAATGACGAAGAAGATGGGGTACATGTCTGGCATGGGTCTTGGAAAAAAAGGAAAGGGTGTGGTTGAATTCCCTAATTTCAAGACTCAACTAACTAGGGAAGGTTTGGGAATGAATAAAAACCTTGGTACGCTCAATGAAAACTTTGTGAGTGAAGGAGGAGACTTCCCTTTTTGTGGTTTGCCCAAGCCTTGGATGGGTAAGGATGGAAGGATGTATCCCAATTGGGAGGTCTTCTTTGAGGAGAAGCTTACCTTCAAGGAGAAGCCTATGGTTGTGATTAAAGAGGTTCGAGAGGAGTTGACTAGATGTACTACATGGATTATGAAGCAATGGAACCCAACCCATGCTTGAAACTCTTAATTTGAGCAATGATGAGAATCCAAAGTTAATTAAAATTGGCTTCACTTTAAATAAATTAGAAAAGAAATATCTCAAAGAACTCTTCATTGAATTCCAATAGGTGTTTGCATAGTCCTATAAAGATATGCCAGGCATCAATCTAGAGATAGCACAACATCGCATCGACACTTACTCCCACATAGTGGTGGTCAAGCAAAAGTTGAGATGCATGAGAATTAAATGGCTCCTTCAAATCAAAGAAAATGTTACCAAGCAATTAAAGGTTAGGTTTGTCACGCTTGTGCACCAAGTTAAATGGATAGCCAATGTCATGCCTGTACCTAAGAAGGATGGAACAGTTAGAATGTGTGTGGACGTTAGAGAGCTAAACAGGGCTTGTCCCAAGGATTACTTTCCTTTTCCCCATATAGATGTCTTAGTTCATAACACTATTGGTAGTGCCTTGATGTCTTTCTGTAACGACCCAAGGAAAAGCGTTAACCACATCTACGCTATACCTCAAAATGACTAATCACAATTGAGGCTCCTTGCAATTGTTAATAAAGCCCAGATCTACCTAGTAAATAGCCGATGTGGGACTCATTACACACCCACACACATTACACAATCAATCAAATTAAGGCATCACAATCACCCCCACTTAAATCTCTAACGTCCTCGTTAGGGCCCGCTTTGTGGAGTAGTGTCTTCAAGCCCACACAGGGTTACCGGGCCGGCTCTGATACCATATGTAACGACCCAAGGAAAAGCGCTAACCACATCTGCGCTAACCACATCTGCGCTATACCTCAAAAGGACTAGTCACAATTGAGGCTCCTTGTAATTGATAATAAAGCCCAGATCTACCTAGTAAATACCCGATGTGGGACTCATCACACACTCACACATATCACACAATCAATCAAATTAGGGCATCACAATCTCCCCCCACTTAAATCCCTAACATCCTCGTTAGGGCCCATTTTGTGGGGTAGTGACTCTGAGCCCACACGAGGTTATCGGGCCGGCTCTGATACCCTATGTAATGACCCAAGGAAAAGTGCTAGCCACATCTACGCTATACCTCAAAAGGACTAGTCACAATTGAGGCTTCTTGTAGTTGTTAATAAAGCCCAGTTCAACTTAGTAAATACCCGATGTGGGACTCATCACACACCCACACATATCACACAATCAATCAAATTGGGGTATCACAATCTCCACCACTTAAATCCCTAACATCCTCGTTAGGGCACACTTTGTGTGGTAGTGTCTCTAAGCCCACACGAGGTTATTGGGCCAGCTCTGATACCATATGTAACGACCCAAGGAAAAACGCTAACCACATCTACGCTATACCTCAAAAGGACTAATCACAGTTGAGGCTCCTTGTAGTTGTTAATAAAGCCTAGTTCAACTTAGTAAATACCCAATGTGGGACTCATCACACACCCACACACATCACACAATCAATCAAATTGGAGAATCACAATCTCCCTCACTTAAATCCCTAACGTCCTCATTAGGACCCACTTTGTGGGGTAGTGTCTCTGAGCCCACACGGGATTACCAGACTGGCTTCGATACCATATGTAACATACCAAGGAAAAGTACTAGCCACATCTGCGCTATACCTCAAAAGGACTAGTCACAATTGAGGCTCCTTGTAGTTGTTAATAAAGCCCAAATCTACACAGTAAATACCCGGTGTGGAACTCATCACACACCCACACATATCACACAATCAACCAAATTGGGGCATCACACTTTCATGGATGGTTTCTCTGGATATAACCAAATCAAGATGACCCTCGAGGATATGACCAAAACCACCTTCACCATATAATAGGGAATCTATTGCTACATAGTGATGCCATTCGGGCCTATGAATGAGTGGGCAACTTATCAAAGGATGATCATGACCTTGTTTCATGATATGATGCACTACAACGTGGAGGTATATGTTAATGACATGATAGTGAAGTCTAAAGATAGAGAGGGCCGCATAACTAACTTTAGGAAGTTCTTCAAGAGGATCAAGGAATACAAGGTTAGTTTGAATCCACAGAGACACCCTTTTAAAATATACCTATAAAGATACCCTTTTATCTCAAAAGGCTTAAATCCAATAAATATAAGTCTAACTATGTTATATAAATCACGCATTCTTCTCGTTAGTATCCAAACTACTTAACCAATCACACTACTCACTACTTCATATGCATAGCTTACTCTATCCTCACTAGGAAGGAACCCTAAGTACCTCACCACTTGAGCTCTAATACCACTTATTGGGGGAGATAAACACTTTTTGGAAAATTTCTTGAGTGGTTATTATAACACATAGAATCATCATTTAACTCAATATGTATGAACTCAGCTATATTATATTAATCACTCATTATTCTCATTAGCATCCAATGTTGAACTTTACTACTTAACTAATCACACTATCCATAGTGAATATTCCTACAATAATAGTCATTGAATTATAACTTTCGTTAGCTTACTATTTGTACAGTAAAAATAGAAACCTTACTAAGTATAAATATTTTTTTTGAGAAGAACTAAGTCTAAATATATGACAACAAGATAAATATATAATATATTATTTGATTCTAAAACTAATAAATTTATGTAAAGTTTATAATTATATGGTCAAACATTACATCTACATATGTATCCAAACCATCGCTTTTTTCGATATCTCTTTTATGTTTGCATCGATGGGCTACTTTATATTGACCTACATGTTCTTTCTGGTTACAGCGATGATATACTTTTGCATTCTGATTCATTGTATCAAAAGATTCAATCATGTATATACCTTTCGCCGAATTTATCTTCACGAATTTATTTATAATTTAAGTCACTTTCACCGACCGAACATCATGTCGAAAATATAATGTGAAAATCAGTATTCAAGTCACCATCCAAAAAACTAAGGATACAGTGAAGCTTGGAACAGCTGATGGCAATTGTAGATTCGAACAACAATCTATTAGCTACGTCGAACGATATCTTTAACTAGTGGAACAAAAGTTGTTAGAAAAGTAGACTAAAATAAAATAAGATTGAAGCATAACACAAACATCAACTATATATTCGCATTGTGATATCTTTAACTAGTAAAGCTTGATACAAGATTGATGTATATTTATATCATGATATTCATTATCGTTATCTCAACTAGCTAGAAAATGAGAGTAAGAGACAGAGAAGGTCGGTCACCAAAAAGAAGAAGAAACAAAAACCAATCAGTCAAACCATGAATTATATAGATATACATGGAGATTTTGTTAAAAGGAAAACATCCATAGTATTAGTAATTTTGTTTTAAAAAAATATCTTTTCTAAAAAAATAAATGCATAAATTTATTCTTATAAATGGGCATCAAAAACCTAATTGTCTCTTTTGAATCATAGAATTTAAAGATCATATTTCCTTTTGCAGACACATTTAGATTTTACAAATGTTAATTGTATGAGCCATGAAATCTTCACATGAATTTTCTTCCCTATCAGCAGTCATGACTAGTACGTACTATACTGAGAGCCACATCAATCAAAAATGTTTCACGTAGGTATGTGCATACATAAATGATTACTTTAGCTCAGAAAAGCATCTTGAGCCTTAACCTGTTCAAAGTGCCCATCATGATTTTTGACAGCAAGCAATTGACTTTTCAAAAAGCACAGAAAAGTAAGGATTGAGATCTCATATATTGAAAATTAAAAAATTTTCATTTTAGTCTCAGTTCTAAGATCAATTTTTTTTTTTTTTAAATTATCATTTTAACCTCTTGACCTTAATATATATATATATATATATATATATATATATATATATATATATATATATATATATTTCAGAATAGATCTGGATCCAAAAAGTAAGATGACAAAAAGAGATTATTAATGTGTGGGGAAGAAAAGAAAGATAATTTTTTTTTTTTAAAAGGAGAAAAGAAAAAAAGATTAATTTGTAGGGTATAGAAGATAGGCAGATAGGGGTAGCACTACTTTTTTTGTGAGATGGATGGATGGTGAGTCCTAGGCCTTCTGGCTTGCCCACCAAGCTAGTTCTTTCCATTTTAGGAAGGTTCTTCTGTCACGATACTTTTTTTTTCTTTTTTCATTTTAGAGAAAGTGTAAAAGCAAAGAAGACAAGAACTACACATCTAATCAGATTCTCTCCACTCCCTGGTCCCTATCTTTCGGTAACAAATATCTCCAACCAAAGCCAATATTCAATAATTCCCCTACTAACTTTTGGGGTCCCACGATTATGAGCTTTCCACGTTTTTCTTTCACTAGGTACCAAAGACAAAGAGGTCGGTTGTCCTTGTCTTTGGTTTAACTTACCTGCCCTTCTTTTCACTGGTCCCCCTCATCCTCTCCATGCTTGCTTCCTTCCTTGCATCTTCTCCTCACTGCTACTAGAATTCATGTTTAAACTTTAAATAAAATAAATATATAGCTTTATTATTATTTTTTTTTATATCCAATACTTTCTATACTCTTCAACATCATTTATAAAATATGGACACCTAATATGAAAGTATGCACATTATATGAAACATTGTACATCAAAGATTTAAAAACAATAATTTCTTATCAATTGATTTTTTTCTTTTTTGAGAAAAAAATTTAGTTATGTTTTCCTTCTTTTTTTTCACCTCAAAGAATTCCCAAAAATAGTGAGCTAAAAGAATTCCCTCCTAGACTGTTTTACTAAAACAATTTTTTTTTTTCAGTGTGTTGAGTAATCATTGCCAATCAATTTTCCTTGCTTATAAATGATATTTTAATAAAACCTAAATACAAAATATTTTAATTAACAATTTTATTATATCAAAAACAAGAATGGTTTGTAAATCTCTATATATATAATATTAAAATTATATAAATAATATTTAATTGATATTTGAATATTAAAAAAAAAATCCACTAAAAAGGAATCTTAAGCCTCAAAATGTATTGAATGGTGCAAAGTAAAACAATAAAGTAGAGAAGCTACCTGGGACTAGAGATTGTTATCCTAGATGTTAAGGTATATGGCTTATAACTTGACGTCTAAAGGGATAAGAACTTGAGATCTTGTTTTAGCATGTTCACATATATGTGAGTGGCTTCAGAAGGGCTACGTTTCTGAGTCCAGATGAAACAAGTTTAGATGGAGTTGGATCAGTTAAAAAGAAAAACCAGAGAGCAATCACGCTAATATTGGTTCTATGTCCGCAAGAGGCCCTTCTTCTGGTATATCCATGCTCTCCTACATGCATGATTGGGATTCAACCTAAAAAATAGTATATATCTATATTTTCCAAGCTAAGAAAGTTTTCTCATATTCTATCATGATAAATTTTGCTACTTTTTTCTCATTTGGGGTCAATATATACTTAAATTTGTTCAAGTAAGATTTTTTCCCCCTAGAATTAAAAGTAATCTCATATGTGATAAAAAGTATGATACTTTTTCTCATTGAAGATCAATATATACCTAAACTTTTTCAAGTAAGACGGTTCTTTTTTTGTTTTTTTGGTTGAATACTTCATCTCCAACGTCTAATATTGTAATCTATGTAATTCAAAGGACAAAGCTTTCCTCCAAATTGGTTTGGAGGGAAAATTCTTCTAACCTACTATATGATAATTCATAAATCTATTCATGATAATTCACAAATCTATTCACATGTATTTTATCACATTACCTACTTCATTAGTTGTACGACTTGTTTTTAATAATTTAATTAATACACATTAATGATTTAATGAGTTTGATAGATAATGGATCAGAGGAAGTTCAATCAAATCTATTTGGAGTAAATCATGCCCTAGAACAAAATAAATATCCAACTTCAGTTATTTCTACCAATATGCTCCTATGATATTGTGGGAGGGTGAGATTTGAGTACAAAATAGAGCTCCATGGTCCTAGCCTGAGGAGGTGGAATGGCTCATTTCCTCATTAGTTATGACCCAATACATAGATGAGAGCCCAAGAATAAAGGCTAAAAAGGCCGACTACTTGAGTAGTCCGAAAAGTGAGCTTTCCTCGAGAGAAATTGAGAAGGCCACTTGGACCAAAAGACATAATACCAAGGAAGGGGGTAGAGATATGCAAATAAAGAAGAAGGGAAATATCCAAGAACAGTATCCATCACCTCTGCATTCAATGCATTACACCAACTCTACTGGCCGCAATAATGGTAGAATGACCCTTGGAACAATACCCTAATAGCTTGCAACACATTCTACCACCTCCAGCAAAACCCTGATGGGATAAGCATCCAAAAGAAGATCAATAGTTGTACAAGTGGAGAGCTAGGATGTAATTTAGATAGCTATATAAAAAAAGGGGACACCTCCATATTATGGGGACAAAAAAAAAAAAAAAAAAAAAAAACTAGACAAAAGAACATCCTCTATGTAACAATGTCCTATAATCGAGATTTGAACATTATATGAACTAGCGTTCCTCAGACTAACACGAGGAAGAGTTAATATCAAAATCTATCTCTCCCTTATGAGTTATTTGATATTTTTCCATTAACTTAAAAGCTAAACCATATAGGCATACTAAGGTTGACCTCAAAAACCCATTCTCTATAAATTAATTATATTAAGTTGTCATATATTAACTCATCCATCTAACTTAAGTTAAAACTGAATTTCATTCACATTCAATTGGCGTCGTTTGTGAGAAAGGTCACCTTGATTCTTTGCTTGCGGTTTCATGCATGGTGGTAAAAATGGCAAACTCCAAGAGAGATGAGATTGGTGTTCATGGTGATAGAAGGGGAGACAGAGAAGAATCTATGGGTTCCCAGCGTGTGGATCAGTTTATAAGCTCGAAGAGAAGAAATGACCGAGAGATGGCTTAGTCTCCCAATATTAGGGTCGAGTCTATTCATTCAAATCATATTAGTCAAAGCCATTTGAGACCAAGAAGTTACGTATTGCATTAACAAGAGACGCACAACCTTAGGTTGGAGGTTGATCATCTACGTAGGCGGCTATGACGTAGAGTGCTTGTCAAGGATAATAAAAGCCCTTCATCAAGCCTAAAATCTAGTTCGGAAGAAGAGCGAAGTTATTGATGAAGATCCAGAACCCCCCCAAACTAATCTTTTACAACATCCTCTCGTTCAATTGGTGGGGAAGGGCATCAATGAAGAAGGGTAAAAAATTCACCCAATGAGAATATGGGAAATGACACCATGAGCAAGGCCCTACACCAAATTTCTCAGTCACGTTTCTTAAGCCATATTGAGAGGGCTAAGCTCCCTCATCACATTTCCTAACCAATTTTCACAATATACAACGGAAGGACTGACTCAGTGGAGCATATGAGCCATTTTAATAAAAGGATGGTCATTTACTCTAGAAAAAGGCTCTCATGTGTAAGGTATTCCCTTCTAGCTGCGAGCCCTGTAATGTTAGGGTTTGTGCCCTAAAATCCAATTTATTAGCATGTTACAAATAATTAAATTGTTTAATTATATGAGACTATTTATAAATGAACCAATGGGACATTATCATAGTCCTTGAGATGCATTGTATGTGATTTATGTGATTTAATTACAAAAGATATAAATCACAAGTTCCTTATAAACTCAAAATATAGTTTGTAGTCGGTGATGAAATGGGGCGTTTCATCTACAAAGACTATAACGCATCAACTAAGATGGTTTGTGTTGATCATGGAAGTGGAGACTTTTAGTTGATGTGTTAAATATGTCTTAATTGTGTAAGACATATTGAACTGGACCGTTGTGAGATTAATTATTCAATTGGAAACTGTCATTTGAATAATTAATCTTACGACTTCTAATTTCATAAACTCTAAATCTTGAGAAGATAGTGAACCCGATCATGAAATGTAGGTTACTTTGATATATCAAGAGTGAGATCTAGTTTAACGGTCAAAACTTCAGTATGTTGGATAACCACACGCAGTGTTAAGGGAACACATATTCTCAAGATGGAATCCATAATCTCATTCTATAGAGACACGAAATATTTCCTTGAGATAAGTTTAATGGGAACTAGTTATTCAAGGCCGACCACTTTAGTAAAGAGTTACTAAAGTTGATATTTTATGAAATTAGATTTTATAAATATAAAAGATTAAACTGAGTACTCAAGGAATAAAATAGTTCTTTACAAAGTGATAGTTTATTATGACTTTGTTCACTATGGATATTTCATGGAGGGCTCAAATGATATCATGTTAGAGTCTTGGGAAATAATTTATTAATAAGGCCTAGAGTGCAATTATATTTCCATAGTGGTACATATTATATAATTAATGGTAACTTTGGGCTTGTCAAGAGTTAACAAATAAGTCTGAGGTCCATTGGAGCTAAAGCCTTATTAGACCCTTTGGTCCCAAGCCACATACTTAAGCCCAATTGGGCTAGCCAAAAGGCTAACTGAATTAGATAATCAGTTTTTATTTAATAAGAGTTATTAAATAAAGTAACTGCCAAGGCAGTTAAACGTACGTATGATTAAAAGAAGAGAAAACAGTTTTTCTATGTAAAGTCTCTGGAATACATTTTTCCAAAGGAAAATCAACGTACGAAAGTACTGATTAAGAGACCACTCATCTTAGGCACCATGTGGAATTGGGATGAAGATTGAAAGTATTCTCAAGCTTTGTTTTTGAATCTCACTGCATCAAGGTATGCTTTCTTTTTTTTGTCATAGATATCAAGGTTACATGTTATCTCTCATGAATGAAGTAGATCCTTGTGTTGCTTCCCCTATGGGTTTTGTATGAGATGCAAAACCAGTTTTTCCAACTTGTAGACACCGTATTTTATATCTCTTACAACTCAGACCCTCATTCCTTAATGATGCCCAAATTCCAAGGCCTAAGGTTAGTTTAGGGACCAATCAGATGTTAAATTGACTTGAGATGTGTTAAAATGAAAAATATAACTTTTGAGCAAAAATCTATTTTTTGGAAAATAAAGGCCAAAGAAAACCCACAGTTTACTTACACAGGCACAAAACAGCGTACACAGGCTACATGTCTGCGTACGTAGGCTACACTTCCATTTTCTGCGTAGTTTGTTTCTAGGTTAGGATTTTGAACAACCCTGCATACATGTGCCATGAACATGTGTATGCAGATCAAATCCTACATGCGTGGGATCTGGCTTGCGTACACAGGCCGTTGCCTAGAAACCCTAATTTTCTGTTTCATCCTTTGCTTCACATGTTTTATGCTCCATAAGTTTCTGTTTTCTTTTTTCACATGCTTGTTTCTCTTTAACATGTTTAGATTAGGGTTTTCTTGTTTAAGATACTATGTACATGCATTCACATGCTCATACATGATGCCTTGGGTGCTGTGTTGCTGCAAGGTAAGTAAAGGTAAGTCGTGCATTGATATGAACATGCATCTTTGTGATGAATAGGTTTGTATGATGTTTGATCTTGAATATGGATGTTCATATGATTTTGTGATTGCCATGATACCTTGCTACCATGGTAGAGTTACTGCCTTTGTTTGAGATGAATGGTATGATAGGGTTTCACATGCTAGGGTTTTCTTATATTTGCATATGGGCTTGGCTCTCTTTTATGCTTAGATGTATGCTAGTGTGTGTGTGAGTGTAGATACAAGTGTTGAACATTTGTTTAATGAGGTTAAGATATAAGACACAATGATGGGAGGCCAACCTTGAGGTTTGGCGATCTTGGCTGCCTATCACCTTCCCAAAATCATACCTAAACTTCGAACCAATACTCTGGTAATAAGATCAATGGTCCTTCCTCGAAAGGATGCTATATTCATGGTTCCTAGACCATATAACTAGGTAGCGACTCTAGCACTTTCCGTTGTGTCCACAGCCTATCACCATGAGGTAGTTTAATGGATTAGAGGAGGGCTCAATAGGGTCTTACAAGGAGCTCACTAGGGCATTTGGTGCCAGATTCGTGACCTGCAGCTAGATCCCTAGACCTCTAGATTCTCTACTCTCCATGGCCATTAAGGAGAGAAAAACCTTAAAAACCAACGAACCCTTCAAAAATAAAAGAAGGAAAATAAAGAAAGTGAATAAAGACAGATACAAATTCTTTATCAACCATTAGGGGCATTACCCCCCGACTTTGGGTTATCCTTCACAGGTTGGGTGGAGGCGTTGTCTTCAACATTGATATCTTCAGAATTTGTCTAAAGGAGAGAGCTCTCAGCAGTGATACGAAGCTTAATGGAGCTGAAGTCCACCCCAGGGAAGTGTTCGAGGGCGTCCATACAAAATTTCTCAAACTTAGCAGCATAATTCTTGTCCAAGAGATTAGTGAACTTGCGGGAGGCCTTAAATTCCTTGATAGCTACTTCCTTGGTTTCTCCTAGAAGAGTGTAGAGCTCGTCACTTCTCTTTTACAAATGGTCAAGACGAGTGTCCTTTTCAATGGCATCTACCTTCAACTCTTCAACGAGGCTCCTCAGCTCCTTTACCTCATCCTCTAGCTTGGCCTTCACTTCAGCTTGGTGACTAGATTCTCTCTCCATCTCTCAAACCTTCGCCTCCAGCCTAACCCTCTGCTGATCCACCTCATAGGCTTGTCTAGATGCTGCCATAAACTTATTTATAGCCTATGTAAAAAGAATTAAATATAAGACAAGTGGATGTTTGTATAAGTTCATGAATGATTAAGGACGATGATAAGTACCTTGAAAAGATCATGAACTATGGAATGTTCAAACTCCTCCATAGACATATCATAACATATGGAGACATCCTCCTTAGACACAGCCTATTAAAACCTCTCTAAGGCAAGACCTTCACTCCTTAGAAGAGTCATAGGGCTACCATAGGAATGTTTGGACGAGGTGCCTTCAGGAGGATTAGACAAGTCTATATCAAGGATCAGCATGGAGGGATGCTTGGTAGGAGTGGGAAGGACGATAGAACCAGCCTTGACAACTCCAAACTTGGACAATCCATGCTTTGCCTCTTTACAGCCTTGACGACTTGGAAGACTTCCCATATCTATTGTCTTGGATAGAGTCTTCCTTTTCTCCCCTGCAGCTGGACAAGGCTGAGAATGAACTTCCTTTCTCTGCGCGATTTCCTCATCAGCTAAGCCCTTTCCTTTATTCGCTTTCATGGTTGCCATTCCTACAAAGAAGAAAAATGTGTTAGAATTTGGACAAAGTAAAAAATAAAGAAGCAATGTAGGAAACTCATGTCTATGCGTAGTAAGCACATAGGCAAGCGATTCCTCAGTTGGTTCAGGCCCTAACCTCCAAGTAGCAAGACGGCGTAAGGCAACCAAAGAATGGAAACCTCTATCTGTAAACATACGTACTGGCTAGATGCATTCAAGGTAGAATCTACTCAAGGAAGGTTGTGTTAGAGTTGTAAAATTAGAAAAAGAAAAAGAAAAAAAGAGATATATATATAACCAAAGAAACAATATAAATAGTGAAAAGTGATATACCCTTTGGATGAAGATTCCCCATTTCACCAGTATAGGGAGGAAATGGATCCCTGCCTACCTCAACAGGGTTTCCTGCCCAAAACCTAGAGACGAAGAAAAACTATGTCTTCTATATTCTATTTGATGTGGGGAGGGACTTGACCAATCTATAGTTTGAACCCTTAGGTGAAAATTGGTAAAAACCTAGGGATTGACTGATCTTTGAGGGTTTGTAACAGCATAGGAACTCGTCCATAGCAAGAGGACAGTTGCCATCAAAGACTTCCCTCCACAAAACTTGCATGGACATGATAAGTCTCAATGCATTAGGGTTAAGTTGGATGATGCCTATGCCTAACATTTGGAGTATCTCCCTAGCAAAAGCATTAAGAGGCAACCTAAGCCCCCCTAAAAGATAAGATTCATAAATACCTACCACAAAATCGGGGTTACAACATCATTCGCCACAGACAGCCAAACAAGGGTTAAGGTCGTCAGGGATTTGGCACCAACTCCTAATAGAATTAAGTTTTTTCTCGTTAGTAGTATAAGGAATTCCCACAGCACAGCAATATACGGTTTCCTCTTCACTTGAAGAGGTAGACAAGAGGGCACTGGTGGATGTACCAGCGAGTGACCTAGAGGCCATATTCGTCCTCATCTCTTCTTGGAAGGCCTCCAAGGTAACTCGAAGAACCCTGGACGTGTATTGCTCATCCGTGGTATTTCCCCCCACTGCTGCTACTATTACTACTACAACTAGTACTACTACCACTAATGCTACTATCATGGTACTTGTCTATCTCCCATCACTATTACTAGACAAAGACACTATAATTTAAGACATTTCGAAAAACCAAAGAAAAACCTAAAGACGGGAAGAAGAGGATACTTAGCTCTAAACGAGGATGACTAAGGATGGAAGAAAACTCCTAGACGAGGCGTTGGACAACAAAGTTTATAGGAGAAAATATAAGAAATGTGAGAGAGTAGGAGAGGAATTCTACTATTTAAGGTGATAGACTTGGTCACTGAAACAACGTGAACCAACCAAAAGGAACCATGTGGCACTTCCCTTAAAGAATAAAATGACGCAACAAGTAAACGTCATGATCACACCACGTGTCAACATTAGGAGCAGGGTCCAGGTCAAACCAATAAAAAATCACTGCAAATCAAAACAACAACAACATGGACAACACAAGGACGATAGGGCAACTAATAGGGATCAATTAAGGTCAACCCGTCCTTGGTTGTCGTTTGTGACCTAACCACGTCCAAAGAACTTCAGCAAGAGAGAAGCCTAAGAATGAAAGGATGCGTGGGTAGTATTCTTCCATTAATAATAAGAGGTTCAGTTTGAGGAAAGTCCTCCATGGATGACCAGATACATGGACGACTAGATCATACTTGGTAAATCCTACGAGCAGTTCTTCAAAGGTTCCATATAATCAGACCACGACACATTACTCCTAAAACATGGAAGGGACTCCTTAGATTTCACTCCACAAACCCCATTTTAAACATTAACCGCTCACATCATCCACGATGATAGTAGATCTAAACAAGTAGACTCACTTCTAACTCTCTATAAAAGGAGCAAGTCTCATTCACCTAAGGTAAGTTTTGGACCATTCACTATTTCCTATCCTTGTGTTCTAAAGAGAAAATTGACTTAACCGTCGGACGGTCCTTAACCGGGTCATACCGGTCACCCTTGATAGTTCTTTCTTTTCAGGACTTACAACCATTACCACAGCCTAAAGTATTTCAGCCTACTGATTGTGGTGCATCATCAATAGATTTGGCCCTAATCGACCAAGGAGAGACTTCTTCAATTAGTCTCCCTAGAGCAACACCCTGGTGGTTAACTCAGTGTTCAAGGAACCCATATATTGGGTGCTAGAGAGAATAAAAAATGAGCCATACTTCAAATGGCCTAATAAGATGGTAGGGGGCCTTACCAAACAAAATTAGAGCCTATACTACTAATATCATTAGGATCGAGGCCATATGACTGAGGACTGCAAGACCTTGCATAACTTCTTAGAATAACTAGTCAAAGTAGGGAAACTGAAACAATTCATGCACCAATCTTTTGGCCAAAGGGACCAAACAGGATAGGGTTACCAAAGGGAGGTGGCACCATGCGCACCACTAGGAACCATCAATATTATTTTTGCTACACCGGATAGGGAAGCTGGTCCCTCATCCAAGGCAATGGCCATTTCATTGCAGCTTAAGTTGGAAGAAGAAGACAGAGGGTCCAAGTGGATTAAGACAAAGCAAGAGCCAATCCTTAGCTTCTCGGATGCTGATAAGATTGAGACCTTCTAACCCCATCATAATGCTCTTGTGGTTACCCTCCGAATTGGTATTCGGAGGGTTTGACATGAAAAGGTTAATGTTAGACCAAGGAAGTGGGGCGGAAATTATGTTCTCAGACTTGTACGAATGGATAAGGCTGAAACCTAAGGACCTTAGTAAGTATGACTTACCCTCAGTAGGATTTAATGGAAGAACTATGATCCCCAAGGGGATAATTAAATTTCCAGTGCAGATAGGTATCAAAGTAGTCGAAGTAGATTTTATTGTGGTTGATGCTTATTCCCCCTACATCGCAATTTTGGCAAGGTCATAGCTTCATGTTATGGATGCAGTCCCTTCCACTTTGCATGTGAAAGTGAAGTACCTAACCAAGGGGTGCATGGGGGAGCTAGTGGGATGTCAAACCATGGCTAGGCAGTGTATGGTTGCTACTATCAAGCACCGATCATTGTAAGTGAGTCCCTTTCATTTGAGACATGTTCCATAGCAATCAATAGTTGTAATACCAGAAGATTCAAACTGAACAACAAAGATTAGTGCACAATGTAAAGAATTGGAAAAAATTGTCCTTAGTTTGGATGAGGATAGATTTTTTTAGGTCAAAGCACAATTGGACATTTTTTATTAGAGCACATACGTGGCCCCGGGGTAGATCTGGAGTTCATATGCCATCACCTTAACGTGAACCCAGTCATAACGCTGAGGAGGCAGTAACCTTGGCGATCTTCTAAGGAGCATGCCGAAGCAAGTGGGGCAATCGGGGAGTAGGTTAATAAGCACAAGCAGGCTGGGGCAATCAAAGAGGTTTTTTTTTATCCAGAGTGGTTGGCAAACACTATAATGGTTAAGAACAAGTTAGGGAAATGGAGGGTTTGTGTTGATTACATCAATTTGAATAAGGCTTGCCCCAAAGACCCCTTCTAATTCCAAGAATTGATTAACTAGTCAACCCAACATTCTGCTACCCTTGGATGAGTTTTCTAGTCACCTTTCGAGGCTACCATCAAATTCCATTAGCATTGCTAGATCAAGAAAGGACAGCATTCCTAACCCTTACTAGGAACTACCATTATCGTGTGATGCCTTTTGGCTTGAAAAATGTTGGCTCCACCTATCAAAGAATGGTGACAAGGATGTTTAAAGCTCAGCTTGGCAAGAATGTGGAGGCTTATATAGATGACATGGTGGTGAAGAGAAAACAGGTTTCCAAGCATTTGGGAGATTTGGATAAAGTCTTTTCAATCTTCTAGAAACACAAGTTGCGCCTAAATGCTTTTAAATGCTCCTTTAGTGTAGGACCAGGGAGATTCTTAGGGTACATGATCACTCATTGTGGAATTGAAGTTAACCCTAATCAACTCTGAGCGATCCATGATCCATACCCACCTCGAAATCCAAAGGAGGTGCATCATCTGATCAGAATGATAGTGGCTTTTAAAATATTTATCTTTTAGTTTGCTTAGCATGGTAAATCATTTTTTCAACTGCCTCATAGGTGGAAAGATTTTTCCTAGTCCAAGAAGTGTGAAAGGCCTTTAAGGAGTTGAAGAAGTACTTGGCCTAGCCACCAATTCTGTCTAAAGCTGAGAGGGAGGAAATCTTGTACACCTATATAGTAGTCACAACCTATGAAGTGAGCTTAGTTTTGGTTTGAACGAAAGCACGAATACAGAGTCCTGTCTGTTATGTGAGTAAATCCCTCCAAGAAGTAGAGACCAAATACCTGGCCTTAGAGAAAGCCATCTTGGCCATCATACACGCCACAAAAGAAGCATCCCCATTATTTCTAAGCACATTCAGTCATCTTCCTCACCCAACTTCCTTTAAAAACATTGCTCCAGAAGTTGGATTATACGGGATGGGTAGCAAAGTAGGGGACCATGTTGGAAGTATTTGACATCAAGTACTTACCCGAACAGCTATAAAGGCGCAAGTTTTGGCCAACTTGGTAGATGAGTTTACTAAAGGGACAATAAACTATAGCACCGAGGAGGGAGGTATGCCCGATAAAAAGATTTTTGTTTATTTCAACATCTTGTTTGCAAATTTGGGCATTATACATGGATAGAGCCGCTAACCAAAAGGGTTTAGGGATCAGAATTGTTATAGTATCTCCTAAACGCGTAACCATGGAGAAATCCTAAAGGTTACGCTTTCCAACCACAAATAATAAGGCAAAATATGAAGCTTTTTGGGCAGGCTTAAATACTGTGAAGAAACTTGGAGGCAAGGACACAGAGATATTTTGTGATTCAAGGCTCATCGTGGGGCAGATGAGAGGAGAATTTGAGGCTAAGGATTAAAGGATGCAGTGGTATCTATGCCAAGTGAAACAATTACAGTCTAACTTCGAGGTATTCTCTATAAAGCAAGTTCCTAGGAGCAAAACTGCCCATGCTAACTCATTAGCGGCCTTAGCCACCTCATTAAGAGAAGGCCTACCAAGATTTATAATAGGAAAAGACCTAGTGGCATCCAGCTAGTACGACCAAGTCCCTATTGGAGTAAACACAATATATGTTGGCCCAAGCTGGGTGGGCCCAGTGGTGTCTTTTCTAAAGGATGGAACAATGTTTGAAGATAAAACTGAGGGCGAAAAGGTTCGAAGAAAGTTACCCTGGTATTGGCTCTCAAAAGAGTAGAAGTTGTACAAACAGTCGCACTCTAGGCCATACTTATTGTGTGTTCATCTTGAGGTAGTGGAAGTGTTGCTAGAAGGTATTTTTTGCATAAGGCTCTTACTCAAGGATATTGGTGGTCTAGTATACAAAAGTCTAGCCCATTACCAACAAAAGCTTAGAAAAGGGTACAATAGAGGCATCAAGATGAGGGTGTTTGTACTAGGGGACCTGGTCCTAAGAAAGGTTGTAGGGAATACTAGGAATCAAACATGGGGAAAATTTGGGTCTAACTGGGAAGGACCCTATCATATCATATTAGTGGCTAGAATAAGGGCTTATTATTTAGAAGATCTGTATGAAATCTCTGTCCCACAGTCGTGGAATGTAAATAAATACGAAAATCTTACTATTAATGAGTAACACTAGAATTATTCAGATTGTTCTTTTATTCTTGAGGCCTATACTCAGTCCCACTAAGTGTTAAATAGAACCTCGGCCATGTTCAACTCCTCGGGTCACTAGCCTTGGTTAAATTAGCTCTTACAAAAAAATTGATAGCTAAGTGTTAAACAGTACCTCGGCCATGTTCGACTTCTCGGGTCACATGCCTTGGGTAAATTAACTCTTATAAAAAAAATGGTTAAGTGTTAAATAGAACCTCGACTATATTCAACTCCTCAGGTTACATGCCTTGGGTAAATTAGCTCTTATAAAAAAAATGATGAGTATATGTTAAATAGAACCTCGGCCATGTTTGACTCCTCGGGTCACATGCCTTGGATAAATTAATTCTTATAAAAAACAGTTAATAGTTGGGCAAGGAAAGTAAACTTATACAGATTGGATAGAAATAGCATCTATGAAAAGTAGAACGGAGCCATGAGCACAAATTTACTGAAAGAAAACTTTCTTTGATATTGATTGACAAAGGGATTACAAGTAAAGGATTACGAAAGAAAGCAGCCAAAGTGAAGTTCAAAACTAAGGACTCATATATGTATAATATAAAAAAAAGGTCCATTCTACTTAGTTGGTTCTTGTTCAGCAGCATCACTCCCCTTCTCACCCTTATTTGTAGCTGGAGAGACCAGGGCAATAGAGCTCATCCCTTGAGTAGGATGTTTGGTGGCCACTTCTCTAAGAGCTAGGGGGAAGATGACCCTGTTTGGATTCCTCAACTCTGAGGCGAATTCTATCCTAGTGGCATTTAGAGCCTTTGCCCAAACTTGAAGGAAAAACCCACTGCAAAATTTTTTGATTTGGGATTTGAGGATCTCCTGGGTCTCTTTCTGGCCCAAGTCATAGGCAGCCTGTTCGGCCTTGGAAATCTTTTCCCCTTTCCACTCCAACTCTTTCTATTGGGTCTCAATCTTTTCCAGAACAAGAACCAACTGTTCCTCAACTTTTAGAAGTTGACCACGCTGATCCTAGGCCTATTTCTCGATGCCCAACAAGGCAGCTTCAGCACTTTTCCTTCCCTTCTTAGCTTCAGCTAGCCTAAAGAAGGAAACCTTCAGCTTCTTTTTGATTGCAGCCTAGGCCTTGGTGGTGGCAATTCAGCGTGACTCCTCTTTTTTGGATTTGGATAGGACATGGTCCATCCACTCTTTAGCAACATGAGATGCTTAAACTGCATGTATAGAGAAAAGGGAATAGAAGGTAATGTTACAGTGTGTGTGTGTGTGTGTGTATCTTTTTTAAAAAATTAGAGCTTGGATATGAAAACTTACCAAGGGCCTGCTTAACGAAATTGACCATATAACTAGCTCTACCTTGTTGAAAATCTTTGACGGAAGAGTCAGAAGGGAGAGGTGCCCTATCAAGCACCAATAAGGGACTCCTAGAAATCAGTGCCCTCAATGAAACCTTTCTTTTGTTGGGCCCTAGTAATCTTAGACCCCTTGTGGGGCTCTTGCTCCACTAGGGGCTTTTTTTAACCCTCCTCAAAAATTTCCTTGTCAGGCCTTTTGTTCCTTTTCCTTTTCTTCTCTCGGGGCTCAGAAGGAAATATCCAAGTTGGGAAGAGTGTAGGACGCTTCAAATCTACAGCAACCTTGGGCGTAGATCCCCCGGCATGAGTCCAATAAGGCCAAAAGGTCGGGGATTCTTTTTTGGATCACCATTCCTTAGGGTATGTCTATAACCTCTTAGTTAATGTTGACTTGAGCTGCTAGCTTGAAGTTTGGAGCTAGCTTCAAAGGGCTTGGCTAGGTTAGGTTGGTTGAAAAATTCAAATTCCTCCTTAAAGTCAATGAAGGTGGGCTCTTGAACTGGCTTCTCTAGTTCTTTGTTTGGAGGTATAGCTTCCTCCTTAGCTCAAATAATTTCAACGACTTGCTGAGCAGTTAATTCAACCTTGAGAGTCTCTCTGGGAGGAGGACCAATAAGAAATCCAGGGATGGCGACGTCAATCCTTACTATCCGTGGGTCTTTGGCCTTGATCACATGCTTAGGAGATTGAAAATGTGTCGTGATAGAAGTGTACCCAATGATAGGCCAAGAATGTATTGACCCCTTAGGTAAATTAACCAATTAATTAATCAAGTGAATTAATGAAGTCAATTTAACATGCAATACGTGTGGTAGCACAAAAAAAAATCACCAAATAACTAAATGCAGCAGAAATTAAATTCGGTACAAGTGATTTGTTTACGGATGGGGAAAACCACTGAGGCAAAACCCCACCGGGTGAATTTAAGTTCACCACTCCCGAGAATCCACTATTATTAAAACAAGCGGTTATAAGTAAAGAAATCCCAGTACCTTATAGCAACCTACAGTTGTACCCTTACCCCAATACACAATTGGACTTGAAATGTAGTGACAATCTTTCCTTTCAATGCATGGCTCCTAGTACGTGAAGGTGGGCTCTTGAACTGGCTTCTCTAATTCTTTGTTTGGAGGTATAGCTTCCTCCTCAGCTCAAATAATTTCAATGACTTGCTGAACAGTTAATTCAACCTTGAGAGTCTCTCTGGGAGGAGGACCAATAAGAAATCCAAGGATGGCGACGTCAATCCTTACTATCTGTGGGTCTTTGGCCTTGATCACATGCTTAGGAGATTAAGAGTGTGTCGTGATAGAAGTGTACCCAATGATAGGTCAAGAATGTATTGACCCCTTAGGTAAATTAACCAATTAATTAATCAAGTGAATTAATGAAGTCAATTTAACATGCAATACGTCTAGTAGCACAAAAAAAAATCATCAAATAACTAAATGTAGCAGAAATTAAATTCGGTACAGGTGATTTGTTTACGAATGGGGAAAACTACTAAGGTAAAACCCCACTGGGTGAATTTAAGTTCACCACTCCTGAGAATCCACTATTATTAAAACAAGCGGTTACAAGTAAAGAAATCCCAATACCTTATAGCAACCTACAGTTGTACCCTTACCCTAATACACAATTGGACTTGAAATGTAGTGACAATCTTTCCTTTCAATGCATGGCTCCTAGTACGTGACTAAACAATCGATGCACGGATCCCAGTCTGCGGCTTACTCCTTTGCACTAATCCCAGTACGTGACTAACACACCAACTTGAGAAAGATGTTGGTTGCAAAGTTCTTCACTTCATCTACACGATGAAGATCAAGAAGCTCCTTGGTTACAAAACTCTACGACATACAAACACAGTAGCTTCTTCAAGAGAAAGATGAACTAGGGCAAATTATCTCCGGTCACAATTTGAGTGAATAATCACTTTGCATCAAGTTGCACTATCTTTAACGGCCTTTAGAATAATATTTATATATGTCTAGGGTTGTGAGAAAAGAAACCCCATACAAATAGCTTGGATATGCGTGAAAAACAGATCTGAAAATCTGAGTTTCGTAAATCTCGATAGATAGGTTGTCTGTCGAGCTGCTGTCGTGCATCGGGCTAAAGTTCCCTTTTAAACCTTGATAGATACTATTTGTCAAGCTTTAAAATCCAACACTTCTTCACTTGTTTCTTGAACAGATTTACATGATTTTAACTCTTGACTTAAACACTATGTTGCTTGAAGACTTCAATCATCTTAGATCTACCCAATTACAAGTAAAGTGCATTTTGTCAAAGGATTAGCCAATTCTAAATGACATATGTTCACAACAAGTTCCATAATTCTAATTGACATATAAGAGAGAGAAGAAATACTCAATTATGTTAAGTCAACAACATCACAATTTTGCTATGCCAAAGCATACAGATGTTATACATGATAAGAGGTCTTTAGTGGTGAGATGGTTATTTATGTCTTTCTCTTAGGATCTTTTAGTCCTTCCCGTCAAAAAGAGTGATATAAGTGTTAAGTACAAGAGATTACTTAATCTTACTCATCACAAACACGAGCCACAAAGCTCACTTGTTCAGTTGTGCATAGAGATGTTTATCTAAGCTACAAAAGACACAAAGTTTAGAAAACTTTGTTTCAATGGCCATCTGAGGTACACAAGTACCAATGTACACAAAACACACACTGGTTTTGTATTTTTCTGATTTTTCAATTCTTTTTTATTTTTATATAAAGAAAAATAAGGCAAAAAATGAAAACAAACAAACAAAAACATGTCAAAAGAAATCATAGCATAAAACTAGACTAACTCAAAAACAAGAAAGCGAGACACACAAGTAATGCATAAACAAAAAAAAAAGAGGGGGAGAGAAAAAGTGACTAAATCACTTTGAGCCTTTTTCCTTCCACACTTTAGAAGAACCTTTCCCTTTGGTGAACCCTTGATTCGGCGGTGGGGGAGAAGAATTGAAACCGTTCAAGTTTGAAATGAACATAAGAGCCTTAAGAAGATCTCCAAGAGAAGCAAAAGAGGATGGAAACTAATTCTAGTTTCCAGATGAGATCATATGGTTGTTTTGTTAAGTGGCTAACCACTTGTAACAATTAGGTCGAGTATGTCCTGTAACGTCACAGTGATGATAGAGATGCTACTTCTTTTGTTTAGACTTTTGGTTATTACCCTTCTTAGTCCTAGGGTTTTTAGTCTCTTTCTTTTCAAGCTTAGGGGGTGCTCCTAAGATAGATTTACCCTTTTCTATGTTCTCACTAGCTAAAATAGTTTTAACATCATTGTTCTCATAAATCAACATTATTAGTAGGTGGAACAAACACGGTAGTACTAGAAGAAGCAATATTATGAGAAGAGAAATCATACCCCAAACCAGTTCTATCAGAAGCAGATTTCTTAAAGCTAAGCATCTCATCAAGCTTTGCACTAGAAGTTCTCTCCAATCGAGCTCTAACCTGGAACAACTCCTCTTCAAGATTTTTGGTCCTTTCAACCAAGAAGTTAGTCCCAAAACGCAGTGCTCCAATGGTTTGATTTGCTTCATCAACCTTCATAGAGAGCTCTTCTTGGTCTAGTTCCACATCATTGAGCTTCTTGGTGGCCAACCTAGTACAACTTAGCATAGGCTGTATAGATGTCATCTTGCTCATCCATTTTCTCAAAGTTAGATTCCACCAAGTCCTCTTCTTCATCCACCTCTTCAACAATCCCCTCAGTAGGATTTACTGTGGTAATGAAGGCATTCAAGATTCCATCGTCATCATTATCTAAATCATCCTCAAGCTCGGTGTCACTCAAGGTAGTAGCAAGGGCTTCACTTTTCCCAATGGTCTCGAGATAAGTTGGACATTGTTGTTTCATGTGTCCAAAGCCTTGACATCTGAAGCACTTTGGTCTGGAGGGAACAATATACTGACCACCATCTTTAGCATCCTTCTTTCCTCTATCTTGACTCTTGAATTGAGAGGAACTAGATTGCCTACGGTCCTTGTCAAATCATTTCACATTGGCACTCTTCATGAACTTCTTGAATTTTCTTATGATGTAGGACTTCATCATGGAATCTTCATCATCATAAGATTCATCAGTATCACTACTTTTGGCTTTCAATGCTGTGCTCTTGCTCTTGCTTGATTTCCCGATCCTAGACAAACCCAGTTCATAGGTTTGCAAGTTTCCAACCAACTTTGTCCAAGGAATTTGGTCAATGTCCTTTGATTCCTCAATGGCGGTGATCTTGGTATGGAATCGCTCTGGAAGAGATTTGAGTACCTTTCTAACAATCTTGGGTTCTGGAATGGTTTCCCTAAGATTAAATGCAAAGTTCACTATGTCCTTTAGCTTGACATAGAACTCATCAAATGACTCATCCTCTTCCATCTTAATCTCTTCAAAGCTCGTCGTAAGCCTTTGAAGCCTTGAATCCTTGATAGCCTTAGTTCCTTCATAGGTTGTCTGGATGATGGTCTATACTTCCTTAGCAATTTCAGTGGAGGATATCTTCTTCAACTCCTTATTTGCTACTGCACTAAATAAAGCATTCAATGCTCTACTATTGAAGTTTGCTGCTTTGATCTTCGCATCATCCCAATCAACCAGCGCTTCCTTTGGCTTGGTCCAGCCTATCTCCACAACTTGCCACACCTTTTCATCTAAAGACATCAAGAAAGTTTTCATGCGTACTTTCCAATATGCATAGTCAGTGCCATCAAATAAAGAAGGGATAATTAATGATTGTCCTCTATCCATGACAAACAGGGGTCAATAAATCACATAAAAAAGATTAACCCTAATCAGAATGTGCTCGCTCTGATAGGACTTGATAGGCCAAGGATGTATTGACCCTTTAGCTAAATTAACTGATTAATTAGTCAAGTGAATTAATTAAGTCAATTTAACATGCAATACGCATGGCAGCACAAACAAATCACCAAATAAATAAATGTAGTGGAAATTAAATTTGACATGGGTGATTTGTTTACGAATATGGAAAATCACCAAAGCAAAACCCCACCGGGTGAATTTGTGGTCACCACTCCTGATAATCCACTATTATCAAAACAAGCAGTTACAAGTAAAGGAATCCTAGTTCCTTATATTAACTTACAGTTGAACCCTTACCCCAATACATAATTGGACTTGTAATGTAGTGACAATCTCTCCTTTCAATGCATGGCTCCTAGTACTTGACTAACCAATCGATGCGCAGATCCCAATACGCGGCTTACTCCTTTGCTCGAATCTTAGCACGTGACTAACACACCAACTTGAGAAAGATGTTAATTACAAAGTTCTTCAGTTCATCCACATGATGAAGATAAAGAAGCTCCTTGGTTACAAAACCCTACGGCGTACAAACACAACAGCTTCTTCAAGAGAAAGATGAACTATGGCAAATTGTCTCCAGTCACAATTTGAGTGAATAATCACTTTGCATCAAGTTGCATCACCTTTGATGGCCCTTAAAATAATCCTTATATAGGTCTAGGGTTGTGAGAAAAGAAACTCTACACAAATAGCTTGGATATGGGTGAAAAATAGATTTGGAAATTTGACTTTCGTAAATCTCAATAGATATGTTATCTATCGAGCAGCTATTGAACATCGAGCTAAAATTCCCTTTTAAATCTCAATAGATACAATCTGTCGAGCTTTAAAATACAACACTTCTTCACTTCTTTCTTGAACAAATTTGCGTGGCTTTAACTCTTGACTTGAACACTATTTTGCTTGAAGACTTAAACCATCCTAGATCTACCCAATTACAAGTAAAGTGCATTTTGTCAAAGGATTAGCAAATTCTAAATGACATATGTTCACAAAAATTTCCACATATTTCCTAACACCCAAGAATGGCGTGGAGAGGGCGAAGCTGACCATTTTTGTAAAGGAAGACCTCAGACTTTAAAATCCTGTTAAGATCCTCATGATTTACAAAATTAAGATTTTCAATGGTGAAATCTTTATTTGTAGGTAGTTTAAGAAGAAAAAGTTTGAGGTTAGGTATTTTCAAACAAAATTTATTGGTACAAAAAAGATAATAAAAAACAAATAAATGCAAAGAAGGCTGGAAGTAAGCGAAGGAATTTTCTATAAACTAAGGGTAAATGGTTTTTCGGGCCTATAATCACCACACTTGGCATCCCATCCTATGTAGGATAGTGCAACCCATCATGCCAGTCACCTGAAATGATCAAATAGTCCTCATCCATGCATTTGTTGGTTTTAGGAATGCAAGAGATTAATCTAATTGCGGGCACCCTAGTTCCAAGGTAATATCCCGTGTCTATGCTATTTTGACAACTGTAAACCCAGTTAACATCATGATGGGTCAGGTTGACACCCATATTACGGTTTAGCAAAGCTACACTGCCTAATATCCTAAAGAGGTTTGGAAAGCACTGGGTGGGGCTAAGCCTATAGAAAATCAAGAAGTCCCTTGTTACTCTACCCATGGGAATTTGCATTCCACCTTTAATAAAGGCAATAATAGGAATGACCACGGCATTGGTGGGTCTCTTGGTGTACCATTCCCCTAAATGGTAGTGCTCTATCTCTACCCCAGTAGGAATGTTATACTTAGCTTTAAAGGCCTAACTCGCCTCAAGAGTGATTACTAGACTAGCGAATCTACCCATCCCAATGACTAAACAAAAGAAGAAATCTATGCTAAGTAAGGACTTTGGACACTTACAAATCTAGGAAGTGGGGTTCCTCGGACAGACTTTCTAATGGTAAGGTAAAGATTGTTGAAATGGGGGAAAGTGATTCCCCTCCCCCTTTGTATAGGGGTGAAAAAGGAGTGGTGATTTTCCCGCCTAATAACTCTGAAAAACTTCAACCGTTGGATCTTCATCGTACCATAGAATGTGGGGGACATACAACCACCTACTACGTTAACTACAATGTTGTGGATTCCAAACCGTCAGGAGTGTGTATAGGACAGGTGAAAAGACACTCCTACGTGAGAACGTGTCTAGAATGAGCAACCCTCCAACCCTTTGTCAAAACTACATTCTCTAGAGTAGCAGAAGAAGTGAAGTTTTGAGGTACTATTGTGGGAGGGGTGAGATCCCAGTATAGAATAGAGCTTTCTAGGTCCAGCTCGAGGAGGTGTAAGGGTCCATTCCCTCATTAGTTTTGACCCAATACATAGATGAGAGCCCAAGAATAAAGGCTGAAAAGGCCGACTACCAAAGGAGTTCGAAGAGCGAGCGTTCCTCGGGAGGAATTAAGCAGGCCACTTGGACCAAAAGACAAAATACTAGGGAAGAAAGTAGAGACGCGCAAGCAGAGAAGAAGGGAAATATCTAGGAAAAGTACCCATCACCTCTATATGCAATGCACTACACCAACTCAGTTGGTTGCATTAATGGTAGAATGACTCTTGAATAGTACGTTCACAGCTTGTAGCACATTCTATCACCTCCAGCAAACCCTGATGGGAAAAGCATCCAATGGAAGATTAGTGGCTATACAAGTGGAGGGTTGGGACGTAATTCAAATAGCTATATAAAGAAAGGAAACTTTTCTAGACGGCGGGGACAACAAAACAAATTAGACAAGGGAACATCCTTTGTGTAACATTACCCTGTAACCAAGATTTGAACATTATATGAACTAGCGCTCCTCAAACTAACCCGAGGAAGATTTAATATCAAAATCTACCTCTCCCGTATGAGTTATTTGCTATGTTTTCATTAACTTTTTTTTTTAGAGTCCGGATAAACATTTTATTAAGAAAGTGTGCTTAAATCAACATGTAGTACGTGAGTGACATCTGGAGGTACATCTTCCATCCAGATGGACAAGGGCGATAAAATGAGTGCTCTTCTCACCAGAGAGTGAGCCACCTTGTTATAGTGCCTATGTACATGGGATAAATTGAAAACAGAAACTGTGAGGCAAGGTAATGAACATCTATTACAATGTGACCATATTGAGCTAGAGACCTGTGACCATCATTAAGAGAACTAATTAAGCCAGTCGAGTTTCCCCTCATGCTCGATATTATAGAAGCCCAATTCAAGTGCAAGTTCCACTCCACATCGTGCAAACAAAGCTTCTACCTCGATGACAAAGTGAGGCAATGGTACTAGCTGAGAGAGTGATGCCATAACCTGTCCATCACCATTTTAGATTACCATGCCTAAACCAACACTGCCTTCCTTCTTAAACATGGCACCATCGAAATTAACTTTGAAGCATAAGGTCGAAGGAGGTGTCCAAGCCACTTGTGAGAGCTAAGGGAAACATTGTAGTGGATTTGCCATAAGAATCTCACATTCTTGCAGGCATTCCTTGGCTAATTGCAGCAGCTGGTTCAATGGAACCATAATCTCAGATTGTTTTGATGATTCCAAACTGCCCAAGTCACCGAGATAGACATCTTCAGGTTCCTATCTTCTGTAAAAACAAAGTCAAGCACGCCAATGAAACTTGAACTCTATTTTAACATGGAGTGATTCCAAATTGGTGTTGAATTGTAGAAGCCTTCTAGCTTTGAACAATGATACATGGCATGGGTAGTATCTTTGTTTTGGACCTTGCAAATGACACAAAAACCATCGAGTACCACCATCCTCTTCATCAGATTGGTCTTCGTAGGTAGGGAGTTTGACAAGCATGCCACACGAAGTTTTTTACTTTTACTGGAATGTTCAGTCCCTAGATTTTATTCCATAATGGTCTCATGTTGTCCACCATAGAGTTGCTAGGTTGTTAGGCTTGAGAGGCTCGTTATAAAAACTGGTACCTGGATTTCACCGAATACTCACCATCAGGATTCCATGGCTAGATCAGAACATCTTCTTGGATTGATTGACAGAGAGGGATTCGCTTGATTGTTTCTGCCTTAAACTCAAAGAAATAGTTATCAAGGATGTGCTTTTTCCAAACTCATTGCACCGGGTCGATTAAGAAGCTAACCTTGTGTGATGGTAGACCTGGCATGACTAGAGAAATAATCCTTGGATTATTTTTTGTTGGAAGCCAATTGCTACCCCAATATCCACTATAGCACCTATTCCAATTCTCCATGTGGCTCTACGTTCAATGATTTCCCTTCCTTTGATGATGCTTTTCCCAGCATAAGAAGAATTTTTTGGGGTTTGTTGCCTTCATCACCAAATAATTGAGGAAGAATTTAGGTTTGAAGACCCGTTAAAGTAAAGATTGGGTATCATGAAGGAGGTGCCATGTCTGCTTTGCCAAGAAAGCATCATTATACATAGTCAAGTCTTTAAAACCCAATCCTCCCTATGACTTGGGCTTGCACATTGTCTCCCATTTCAACCAATGAATTTTTCTATTTTATCCTCGCTGCCCCCAAAATATTTTTCAAATAAGTGCTTCAATTTCATGGAAAAAAGTGACCAGGAGCTTGAAACAAGACATTGTATATGTGGGGAGGGCTTGAGCAACAGATTTAATCAGGATTTATCTTCCTGCCTGGGTCAAGAGTTTAGCTTCCCATCCTTGTAAAGTCTTCAAATTCCACTGTTTAATATTTGTAAAGCTGTCCTTCTTCTTCCTGCCAATGAAAGAGGGAAGTCCTAGGTACTTTTCATAATGTTGTACCACAGGAACCCCAAGAGCATCCTTGATCAAAAGCTGCATATCATGGTTAGTTTATTTGCTAAAAAATAGGGTAGTCTTGGTCCTATTAATCATTTTACTCGAGGCCCTTTCATTTTTGCCTAGCACCTCCAACAAAGCTTGACATTCATTCTACGAAGCCCTCCAAAAAATCAAACTGTCATTTGCATAAAGCAAATGGGTTAGTCGAGCCCTATTTTGCATATGGCCACTCCCCCTAAAATCTCCACACATGGCTGCCTTCTTAATTAGCCCATTCAGCCCCTCAATGCACATCAAGAACAAGTATGGTGAAAGAGGGACCCTTTGACGAATTCCTCTTGTGGGGATAATGTTCCTACGAGGTTCATCATTTATTAGCACTAAATAGGATGCATTGGTGATGCATTCCATCATCAATTGTCTCCACCCTTCATAAAAACCCAAATTTTCCAAAAATTTCTCCATATATTTCCACCCCACACAATCATAAGCCTTGCTCATGTCTAATTTTAGAGCCATGTAACCAGAGTTTCCCATCCCATGGTTTCTCATATAGTGTAAGGTCTCAAAGGCTACTAAGATATTATTTGAGCTTAAATGATCTGACATGAATGCACTTTGTTGTTCAGAAATAAGATGAGGCATAATAAATTTTGGTTGATTGCCAAAACCTTTGCAAAAACTCTATACAGCATATTACTTAAGCTTATTGGCCTAAACTTCGAAATAAATTCTAGTTTTTTTACCTTGGGGATTAGTGTGATGGAGGAGTGACCCAAATCCTTTGGTATGGATCCTGAATTCAAAAACAGTAGGATAGATTGTGTAACATCACTGCCCAATAGATACCAATAGCTTTGATAAAAAAGTGGGGCCATACCATCGGGTCCAAGACCTCCACCTTGAATTCGGCCAGCATTTGTCGCAAAGCATTCTCCATTTGTCACAAAGCATTCTCCACCACCTCCACCTTGAATTCGGCCAGCAACATGTCATTCATCTCATGTGTAACAAGTTGTGGATTGTTATCAGTAACCTCCTCAAAATTGGATGGATTGGATGTAGTGAAGAGATCTTAATAAAAATTGACAATTTTGTCAACCACCTAATTTTGTTGTGTACACCATCTACCCAAAGCATATCTAAGCTTTTTATATGTAATTTCTTCTTCTTCGTTAGGTTGCCTTGCCATGAAAAAAATTAGTATTTCGATCCCCATCTTTAAGACACATGATTCCAGACCTTTGGATCTACATCTTTGATTCTTTGTCCAAAATCAAATTAATTTATTGCTCAAGTTGTCTCATTCGGCCAGTGTCTCCTCCCTGGCTTGCAATTTTTTTTGCCTGTTGCAATTGCTTTTTCTTTCGTTCTAGGCCTCAACAAACACTCCCAAAATTACTCCATCAGGTGAGTTCTTCCCCACATCTGTCCACCTTTTGGAGTACTTGTGTAGTACTCAGTTCATTAATTCTTTCCTTCCATTCCACCTCAATTGTATCATTGCATCCCTTGTCTAACATCCACATTTGCTCGAAACGGAAGGGTTTCTGAAAACTGCAATCCATACCATCTGGAACAATCCATAATGGCTTATGATCAAAGCAAGTTACATCAATATGATGGATTTTTGTTCCTAGAAAAATTGATAGCCACTCATTTGTTGCTACTGCTCTATCCAATGTCTCCTAAACCGTGTAGTCTACATAATGCTTGTGCCATGTGAATTGAAATACAAGGAACCCTAAATCCATGAAGCCACACTGATCAAGGACATCCTTGAATGGTTAAATTTGGTTATGGGACCGAATTCTGCCTCCTCTTCTTTTTTGATTGCCATGTGATCTCATTAAAGTCATCTACATATAGTCACTATGCATTGCTTCTATTTTTCAAACTACGTAATCTTGCCCACCCTTCATATCGCTTCTGTAGATCAGGTTCACCATTAAAGCCCGTGAACCACCACTCATCCTCTTTATTTTTATTAATCGTAGTGTCAATATAGTTTTTGGAGAAAGTTTCAATCGATAAATCAAAATCTTCCTTCCAAAAATCACCAAGCCACCCCCCTTATCTTTCCTTGGAACTTCAAATTTGTGTCTAAAATTTAAACGATTCTGAACTAGTTCTAAACTTGCTTTGTCTGCCCATGTTTTGGCTATAAACACAGTAGAGGGATCTTTTGCCCACACCAAATCGGCAAGGTGATTTTCTGTACGTTGGTTCCCAAGCCCCCAAAAGTTCCATACTAAGAGACTAATTACTCCTAGCAGGGCTATGAGCCATAGGTTTTATGTTTGGTAGCTCAAGGTGAGCCGTAACAAGGGGTGCACGTTTTTGTCCTACTAATGCGTTTCCATCCAAGGATGACACTATGTTAGACCTGAAGAGCTATTTCTAAGATGGTTTAGGGTTTTTGAGATTGGTACGGTAAAGGGGTGTAAAGTCTTGGGTAGGTTGGCTGTTTTAGGTAAGTGTCGTAATTGTGAGGATTTAATAGAATTTTGTTGGGTCAAGGAGTCATATTCAAGGCTGGTTATGAAGAGTTTTCCTTATTGAAGAGACTTGATTGGGATGGCTCATCATTAAAGTTCTTACCCGTTGGTGGAATAATTGGCAAATCAAACTATCTTAACTCACGATCTAAATCCTCTAGTTGTTTCTCAAACGGCTCTTCCCCATTATCACTTTGCACGATATTAGGTGAAGAGGATAAAATAGGAGACGGATCACTTCTTGAAACATGACGGTATGATATTGACATGTGGATGGTCAACGGGTCGATGTTACAAGGACACATAGTGGATGGTTGTAATATCTGGCCTCCATTTGTGTTGATTAGGCCTTAAGGATTCCTAACTGGAATCAACATGCATCTCACGATAAGTCTGATATGGCTTTACTTAATCTCCATGCAAACGTGAATAAGGAGAGTTCTTGCGTCACACGCTTAACCATAATCAAAAGACTCCTATAAGGAAAAGAACTCTATAAGGTATGCAGAATCGAAGAGGTGCTATCCTAAAAGGAAAGGGCTTCCCAGCCAAGGCATGGATGTTAACCCTACACTAATATAAATATCCCAAAACCCTCATAAATCAAGGTACGCATTATTGACTAAACTTTGGCACTTTAGGGTTGTGAAAAGTTCTAACTTGACCTTCGAAGGGTTTTTGGCCGGCACCACACCAGTGCTCTTTGTTAGGTCTTCGCTTTTCATTTTATAGGTGTTGTTTCAATTTGGGAGTGCGTGTAACTTATTGGTGATTTTTTGGCATCATTAGTTGGCGCCATCTGTGGGGAAGCATCAGCACTGGAGGGTAATCAGCCTTTGCTCTATCCTTGAGACAAAAAGTTTCATGGTACTCACTCGATCGATGGCAACAACCAACAATCAAAGCGATGAACCACACGCCACAGCTTTAGAGAGGCAAGTCCAAACGCTTGCGGTGGCGGTTGAGCGCCTAACCAAGAAAAATCATGATCTAGAAGAGCAACTGCGGCAAAGGAATGCACACCCAAGCGCACCAGAGGAAGACCAAGAAGGTGCAAGTGCGGATGGGAGGAACCCGGAAGGGCCTGAGGGTAGCAAAACTCTAAGTAGACTGGAGCAGCAAGACACTAACCGGCCATCCATCTTAAACACCCTACCACCTCATATAGTAGTTGAGATGTAAGAGATGAAAGAACGAATGGATGTGATGATGAACACCCTAAGAGGTCGAATCTCTAGTGACCTGGATGACCTAGTTCATAGAACTGATTCACCTTTCATAGCGTTCGTAAGTTCATGCCCCCTTCCCCCAAAATTTTGCATGCCTCAGGTGGAGAATTACGACGGATCCAAGGACCCATTGGATCACTTGGATTCTTTCAAGACCCTAATGCATCTTCAGGGTGTACCAGATGAAATCATGTGTAGGGCTTTTCCCACCACATTGAAAGGACCTACGAGGGACTGGTACAGTAGGCTGACGCCTAATTCCATCGGCACTTTTAAGGAATTAGGCGCACAGTTCATATCACACTTTATCGGGAGTCACCGGCATAAGAAGTCTACCGTGTGTCCGATTAACATTAGACAACAAGAAGACAAGACTCTAAGATCATACATAGCTTGCTTTAACAAGGAATCCCTCTCAATAGACGAGGCGGATGACAAGATACTTGTAGCAGCGTTCACAAACGGGCTGCAGAAGGGTAAGTTTCTGTTTTCTCTATATAAGAATCACCCAAAGACTATGTTCGAAATGTTTTACAGGGCAACGAAGTACATGAACGCAAAGGATGCCTTGCTAGCCCGAGAGGAAAAGCCTAGAAAAAGGGAAAGGCAGGAAGATACACGATCAGATAAAGGATGGAAGATGGCTAGAACCAGAGAGCGACGGGAAGATCGACGACCCAAACCACCCGCGGGAAGATTCACGAACTTCACTCCTCTCACAGCCCCAATCGACCAAGTGTTAATGCAGATCAAAGATGAAGGAACCCTGATGTTTCCTGGTAAGCTGAAAGGAGATCCGAACAAGAGGCCAAAAGACAGATACTGTCATTTTCATGGCGATCATGGCCACGATACGACGGATTGTTATGAATTAAAATAGCAAATTGAAGCCCTCATTAGGCAAGGAAATTGCAGAGGTTTGTGAGGAAGGAGAGAACGAATCAACTCTAGGAACAAAATCCTCAACGGGAGAACGAGCATCCCAAATCACCTGTAGGAGACATACGGATGATTATAGGGGGCACTACTTCTGCAGGGTCATCCAAAAAGGCCAGAAAAACCTATTTGCGGATGGTTCAAAGCATCTTTGACAGGTTCCTCACCGAAAATGGTAGAAACGTGCAGGTTTACGTAGATGATATGTTGGTAAAAAGCGTGCGAGAGTCCGATCACATGAGGGACCTCCAGGAGACTTTCGACACTCTTCGGTCATACAAAATGAAGCTGAATCCGAGCAAATGCGCATTCGGAGTAACCGCAGGAAAATTCTTAGGATTCATGGTATCCCAAAGGGGCATTAAGGTCAATCCAGAGAGGGTGAAGGCGAAAATGGAACTGGCTCCTCCAAGGACGGTAAAGGAAGTACAAAGTTTGAACGGCAAGATAGAAGCCCTGAATAAATTCATATCAAGGGCGATGAATAAATGCCTCCCCTTCTTTCGCACGCTGAGAAGATCATTTGAATGGATAGACGAGTGCCAAAAGGCATTTGAAGATTTAAAAGGGTATCTCTCCGCTCCACCGTTGCTCAGCCCATCTATGCTGGTGGAAGAATTGTTCCTATACCTTGCCGTCTCTTCAGCAGTCATCAGTGCAACTCTTATCAGAGAAGAAGATAAGATACAAAGGCCCGTATATTTCATAAGCCGGGCACTGAGAGGAGCAGAAGATAGGTACCGTTAGATGGAGAAACTCACCTTCACATTAGTAACCGTGACACGAAAGCTCAAACCATACTTTCAAGCACATACCATAAATGTCATGACAGAAAAACCCTTACAAAGAGCAATAAATAGCCTCGAAGCTGCCGAATGGATGGCATTGTGGGCGATCGAGCTGAGTGAGTTCAATATTCGGCATCAACCATGAGCAGTTGTGAAGGGACAGGTATTAGCAGATTTCTTCGTTGAGTTCACCATCATAAAAGACCAAGGGGCAAATGAGACTCCCATATGGAGAATCTATATGGGCGAATCTTCCAATAGACATGTTGAGGGGGCCGGAGTGATACTCCACACCTAGGAAGGAAATAAGATCGAATGTATGATCCGTTTGGATTTCTCTACCCCCAATAACAAGGCAAAATACGAAGCCTTAATAGCAGGACTGGACTTCGCGATAGCCATAGGAGCTAAGAGTATGATCATATACTCCGATTCTTAAGTTGTGATCAATCAGGTTAATGAGAGATACGAGTGCAAGAATGGGAGAATGAAGAGGTATCTCGATGAAGTGAAGGGTCAAGCAAACAATCTCTAAATCAAGTTGGTTCAAATCTCAAGAGAAGAGAACCAAGATGCCGACCGACTCGCAAAAGCAGCTTCAGCAGAACCTATGATCATCCCCGACCAGGTATTATCCTTCATCCAACTATCATCATTATTAGATGGCACTAGCATGCAGGAGGTAACTAGTGAGCATTGTTGGATGGCTCCGATAACGACGTATCTCAAGGATTACAAACTACCAGACAACAAAGAGGTCGCAAGAAAGTTGAAGGTTAAAGCTGCCCGTTCGTTTTGATTAAGGATGTCTTATACAGAAGAGGATTCTCTCAACCATACCTAAGATGCCTCGGCCACAACGAAGCAGACTACGTCATGAGGGAGGTCCATGAAGGAGTTTGCGGCAACCATTCTGGATCTAGGTCTTTGGTGCACAAGCTACTCCATGCAGGATACTACTGGCTAACAATGCAGAAGGATGCCAACACATACATCAGGGCCTGCGACAAGTGCCAACGATTTGGCAATCTCATAAGGCAACCAACGGAAGAACTCACCCCTATGACGGCTCCATGGCCATTCGCACAATGGGGATTAGACATCATGGGCTCGTTCCCAACAACGGTAAGACAATTGAAGTTCTTAGTAGTTGGCATTGATTACTTCACTAAATGGGTGAAAGCAGAGGCTTTGGCCACTATCACAGAGAAGAATATCTGAAGTTTTGTATGGAGGAATATTATTTGCAGGTATGGTATTCCGAGAGTACTGGTTTCGGACAACAGAAAACAATTCGACAACGACGCATTCAGAGACTTTTATTCCCAGCTTGGGATCAAGAATCACTACTCGTCACCTGTCCACCCGCAAGCCAATGGACAGGTTGAAGTCACGAATCGGTCCTTGCTCAAGATTATCAAGGCCCGGCTCGAGGGGGTAAAGGGCATATGGCCGAACGAATTACCAAGCGTTTTATGGGCGTACAGGACAACGGCGAGAACACCGACAGGGGAAACGCCGTTTCGATTGGCGTATGGTAGTGAGGCCGTCATATCGGCAGAAGTGGGGCTAACAAGTTATCGGGTGGAAAGCTACGACGAGAACAAAAATGACGAAGCCATGCATTTGCAGCTCGATCTTATGGATGAAGTCAGGGCCACAGCGGAGCAGAGACTAGCACAAGACCAAGACCTGATGGCAAAGCATTACAACTCCAAGATCAGGCACAGGGACTTCTAGGTGGGAGATCTAGTCTTAAGAAGGGTACTCGGCGCTACAAAAGATGCCTCCCAAGGGAAGCTAGGACCTAACTGGGAAGGACCATACAGGATCATTTCATGGCATATGAAGGGAACGTACTACTTAGAGACACTAGATGGAAAAAAGCTGAGTCACCCATGGAACATGGAGCTCCTGAAGAAATACTTCCAGTAGGCAAAGGACAAAGACGACAACATCATTTACCTCCTCATTTCCAGTTTATCTTTTAGTTTTTATTTCCTACAAGTACTTTTAGAGCCAAATGGCATTTTTTTTTTTTATGAACAATATTCTACCAATCCATTATAATAAGAGGAGTTTATTTAGAGCATATGGAATATATTTTGCTCAAAATTTACCAAGTTCACACAGTGGACGGATCATTCGAGAATGATGAAAATCTACGAAGTCCACACAGTGGATGGATCATCCAAGAAGGATGAAAATCTATCAAGTCCACACAGTGGACTGATCATCCGAGAAGGATGAAAGTTTATCAAGTCCACACAGTGGACAGATCATCTGAGAAGGATGAAAATCTACATTCCACACAGTGGATGGATCATCCAAGAATGATGAAAATCTAACAAGTCCACACAGTGGACGGATCATCCGAGAAGGATGAAAATCTAACAAGTCCACACAGTGGACGGATCATCCAAGAAGGATGAAAATCTACAAAGTCCACACAGTGGACGGATCATCCGAGAAGGATGAAAATCTAACAAGTCCACACAGTGGACGGATCATCCAAGAAGGATGAAAGTTTAACAAGTCCACACAGTGGACGGATCATCCAAGAAGGATGAAAGTTTAACAAGTCCACACAGTGGACGGATCATCCAAGAAGGATGAAAATCTACTGTCCATACAGTGGACGGATCATCCAAGAAAGATGAAAATCTAACAAGTCCACACAGTGGACGGATCATCCAAGAAGGATGAAAATCTACTGTCCACACAGTGGACAGATCATCCAAGAAAGATGAAAATCTACTGTCCACACAGTGGACGGATCATCCAAGAAGGATGAAAATCTACAGTCCACACACTGGACGGATCATCCAAGAAGGATGAAAATTATCAAGTCCACACAGTTGACGGAACATCCAAGAAGGATGAAAGTTTACAATGTCCATGATGTGGATGGATCATCCCAGAAAGGATAAAAATTTATCAAGTCCACACAATGGACGACTCATCCAAGAGAGATAAAAACCTACCAAGTCCATGATTTGGATGGGTCATCCCAAGAGGGATGAAAACCTACCAAGTCCTCGCAGTGGACGGGTCATCCTCTCAAGGACGAAATGTACAAGTCCACAAAATGGACGGATCATCCTCTCAAGGATGAATATGTGAGTCCAAAAAGTGGATGGATCATCCTCTCAAGGATGAAATGTATTAGTCAAATTGTGAGGCGGACGGACCTCATAAGTGAACGATAACTCAATTGTACATATAAGTCCACATTTGGACGAACCCCTGCGACTTGATTAGAATACCTATTGCATGAGCCATAAATTAAGAGTGCTTTCAAGCTTCTATTTGTTATCTGGTTGATGGACGATATCGTCCACAGGCTCTTCTTAATTTTGAGTAGGAGTCTGGCCTTCGTCCACAAGAGGAGCATTAACAGCAAATAAGTCTTCTGTACTCTCTGAACATACAGAGTGGGCTAACGTCTGCCCTTGGACGTCTATAGAGACGTGGGACACGTCTAGATCTGGATACGAGGCCTTAACCTGACAGAGGGCATCATCAAATCCTTCAGCAAAGGAGCTCCCAAGTTCTGCTATAAGAAGGTCAGAGTCACGATACTCCCGTATTGCCTCCTCTTTGGCTTCACGGAGCTGATTCTTGGCGTCCGTAACTTCCTTTTCTTTATCCTTTAAGATTTGTGTCAGCTACTTTGTCTACTTCTCTAGCTTTCCTCTGACCTACTCAGAGTAGGTAAGCTTTTTCTCCATGTTGATCTTCCAGGCCTTTAGATCATGAAGCTTGTCTTCCATCAACTTATTTTTCTTCCTAAGACGGTCCAAGGTTGTCTCATGATTTAGACAATGACCCATTAGCCCCTTCATCATCAACATGGCCTGAAAGCAAAGTCAGTATGAATACGGCAAAAATGATGAATAAGAAAGGATGGGTGTAAAATACTTAAGCAATGGTAAAAAGACCTGTCTCTCCCATCGCCTTTATAGCATGGTTACCAAGATCCTCATAATCGTCAACAATCATGATAGACAAGAGCTTTTCCAAGGCATACTCAGAATCTTCTCGTAAGAGGACAAGTAGTTTCTCACTAACAGGAGTTAGACCTTTCATCAGACCTTTACCCTTTCTTAGCCCCATAGGAGTGACCGTTCTTTTGGTCTTAGCTTCTAACGCTACAGAGAGCTCAAGGGTTGTTTTCTGTTTCTTTTAATGACAGTCAATTTTCTCTGGTTGCTTTCGTTTGAACGGAATGGATGAACCTGTCCCCTTAATCTGTTGGCTGGCCTCCTGTTTTTTCTTAGCTGCTTGCTGTTTGATGAAGGCTCTTCTTTTAGCATCGTCCATTTCTACAAAGAAAAAACAGATGTGCAGCATTAGAAAAGTATGAACAAAAGAAATTAAAAGACTTTAATGATAGGCTTACATTTACGAACTCTAGTATCGTAACGACGGGTAGCTGAAGTAGGTTCGGGACCTTCACAATACCAGTAGAGTGTGTCAAGGGTAACTAATTTAGCCTACGTCCTCTCTTCGAGCTTGGTCTTATTAAAAATCCTCTCCAAAAAGCTCCACTACTCCAGTGAAACTTGTGGACTGTCTCGAACTACAAAAGAAGACGTTTAAAGTAACTTACAAAAGATAAAAGCAAGGTTTGAGCACACACGGGAAAATTAAACTAAGTGCATACCCGACGGAGGCATTTTGCCCCATGTTGTGTCAATGGGTATATATTTGTTATCATCTGTATGATAAATCCACTCATCCCCTTCCACGAAAAAATACCTACTCTTTTAGTCTCTATTAGAGTAAGGTGTATCACGCACGAGCCTTAACAACGGGCTCCTAGCCACGAAACTATACATACCTTTTGACTTTGTAATCTCAGTGGGACAGTAACAGTGAAAGAATTCTTCCACCGTCAGCCTTCGTGCATCATCAGACATGGCCCCGTACAAGACCTCTACGCCTATGAAAACCCTTTAGGCGTTTAGGGAGATTTGTGTGACAGATAAACCAAGATACTGAAGGAGTCGATAATAGAGAGAGCTTAGGGGAAATCTGAGCCCTACCTCTAGCATTTGCTCATAAACCCCAACACCTTCAACACCCTTATAGTAACATTTCTCAGATTTATAGGGGAGACGGAGACGGATGTTGTTAGGAATTTGGTACTTGGCCCTAATAGTTTTGAAATGAGATTCTTTGACCGAGGACTTGAAGTCATTAACTATCCACAGGGGTAGCATTACGAACTTCCTAAAGCTGTCAGGACCAATTACAGATTGGACGAGAGGATCAATGCCGTCTAGACCAACACTTGAAGCCTTCTTTGAACTATCCGACTCCAAACCTTCGTCATCTAAGGAAGGAGAAGTGGCGGATGAATTCCTTTCTTTACTTGAAGCGTCAGGGTTTTTTTGACCTGACGGGAATCCTTTATCGTAGCCCACCCCGTCGCGGACAAACGAATGATATCTTGACGCACTAGACATTACCTACATGTGACGGTAAAACCTAAAACACTGGCAGATCTATAGAAAGTGCAGGGATTCGAAAAAGAAAAAGTTTAGTGAAAGGAGTACATATCAGATTGAAATTGAGCAGTATGAGACAACGAATAGATTAGCAAGATGGTACAAGCGCGCAAAGTGAATGGCGGTTGCGCTCCAATTGCAAAATTTCTATAAGAAGTTGAGAATGAAGGAAGAGAAGGCAAGTTTTTATAGAGCAAAGGGCACAAAATACGAATGAATGCCTCGTTTAAGGTTAACAGCTAATAGATGAAAGCCACGTGTCCCTTATCACAAATAACCCTAGCCAACCTGTCATGATAGGTTATCATGGGAAAGGAAGACTATTACTCTATGGGTTCGTCCAGTTTGTAGTGATGGACTCAAGGAGTGAGGGGGCAACTAAAGAGGAAAAAATAGGAGACGAATAACTTATTGGAACATGACGGTATAGTTTTGACGTGTGGATGGTTGATGGGTCAATGTTACAAGGACACATAGTGGACGGTTGTAACATCTGGCCTCCATTTGTGTTGATTAGGCTCTAAGGATTCCTAACCAGAATCAAGTTGTGTCTCACGAAAAGTCTGATATGACTTTGCTTGATCTCCATGCAAGCGTGAATAAGAAGAGTTCTTGTGTCACACGTTTAACCATAATCAAAAGACTCCTATAAGGAAAAGAACTCTATAAGGTATGCAAAATCGAAGAGGTTCTATCCTAGAAGGAAAGGGTTTCCGGGGCAAGGCATGGATGTTAACCCTACACTATTATAAATACCCAAAAACCCTTATAAATCAAGGTACGCATTATTTACTCAACTCTGGCACTCTAGGGTTGCAAAAAGTTTTAACTTGACCTTCAGAGGGTTTTTGGTCGGCACCACACCGGTGCTCTCTGTTAGGTCTTTGCTTTTCTTTTTGTAGGTGTTGTTTCGATTTGGGAGTGTGTGTAGCTTATTGGTGATTTTTCGGCATCATCATTAGGAGTCGAGTTATTTCGGCTAACTGTAACCATTTCAGTGTTGCAATGTAACATTTTTTTCAATATTTTTTCCTAGTGGAAGATAGCTGCGTTAGTAGTTGTCCTTGATGGGTGGAGCCGCCATGCCCCTAGTCAGAATTGGCCTTGAGTTCAGCGACTGTTGGCCGAGAAGAACTCTCCTTGTTTATCTTATGAAAGCCCGACACTATAATCACTCACTTAAGTGAGCAACTATAAGGTGTAGCCTGTAACCAAGGGCAAAATTTTTGCTCTATAGTAATGAGAGTGCCTTCACTATCAAGCCAGCTTTCATAATTCCTATCGTCATGTGTGAGATAGCCACACCAATAACAGAGATTAGGGAACTGCTCATACTTAAAGGACACCCATTGTTCTTTGTTTGGTCCCATAAATACATTACGTCCTCGACTCAGTGGTTGAGTGACATCCAATTTAATACGTACCCTCAAAAAGTTCCTAACCTCTTCTTCTGTCTCAGATGGTTGTATCACTTGCCCAATAGTACCACATATTCCTTTTTCCACCCTTTGCTTCATTAATCTTACTGGTATTCCGTAAACTTGCACCCAAAAAGATGCTAGATTGAAAGGCAAATCATCTAGTGACATGTCTGTATGGTATCACTGCAGCACCATTAGATGTTAACCACTTCGAGTTTGTTATCAAATGTAAAAGGAACGATATGGTTGCCCATGTTTTTTACTTTAAAACCATTTTCCGATCTTCATAATGATGTAAAATTTGCTGCAATAGCATCAATGTTCAGAGCCTGCCTTGTAAAAAACTTAGCGGCAATGATGAACTTCGACGTGGCCATCTCTTCCTCTAGATAGAAAGTTGGTCTATCCCTATCAGTAATCGACAATCCATTGTAGTGGTTTATCAAATTCGCCATAGCTAAAAGTGATAAGTGTTTCCCTAACCCACAAAACCTTAAAGATAAACTTGTTATCTTAAGGGACTAAGACACCTACAAGGAGGCATATAGGCATAGTAAGGTTGATCTCAGAAACCCATTCTCGACAAATTAATTTTAGGATAAATTGCAAATTACACCCCTAAAGTTTAGGGGTGATAGGATTTTACACCCTGAAGATTCAGAATTTGGATTTTACCTTTTGAAGTTTGGTGATGTTTGGATTTTTACACCCTAATGTTTCAGAATTTGGATTTTACCCCCTATATTTTAGGAGTGTTTGAATTTTACTCCCTAAAGTTTTGAGATGTTTGAATTTTACACCCTAAAGTGTCAGAATTTGGGGGTGTAAAATCCAAACAACCCTAAACTTTAGCGGGGTAAAATCCAAGTTCTGAAATGTCAGGGTGTAAAATCCAAACACCCAAAACTTTAGGGGGTAAAATCCAAACTCTGAAACTTTAGGGTGTAAAATCTAATTACCCCTAAACTTAGGGGTGTAAATTGCAATTTACCCTTAATTTTATTGGGCCGTCATATATTAACCATCTATATAACTTGAGTTAAAATTAATTTTTCCTTGCATACAGATATATAGATTTGTAGGGGAATAGGGCTCGGTTGATCAGGATCGGCCCACCAAACTTAGACTCTAGAATGGTTTGAGTAGCCAAGGCAAAACCGGGGGATTAAAGCTGGCCCGAACCCTATGGAAATGGGCTCGGCCCAACAATAAGTGTATCAGGATCTAGAGAGCATTTTTCGGGAATTCACTAAGTGTTCAGACTGATCTTGGCCCATTACTGACGAATATGACGATGGGAAAGCAATGAGGAGATAAATAAATTCAGATCGGCCCCGAGTGCTAGTAATGCCTTTAGAGAGTTCGTTGCCGAGCACAGTTTGGGGACAAGAACAAGTTTTGAGAGAATTTTTAGAAGACATAATTTTTCTAGGGATAATGGGTGAAAGTGGGATTGTATGAGAACTGGTGAAATGTAATGATTTGAATTCCACTAAGGGAAGATTATATAAAGAAGTGAGGGCAGACAGATTATGGTGGTTGGTTTTTTCTTGGAAGCTAGAGAAAGAGTGAGAAAAGAATGTCCAAATCAATATAAACTCTTGTTCCACTTGTTGACGATAAGTTATACTCTCTTGCAACGCAAGGGATTTATAGAAAAAAAAAGTACAATTATCTATATATAAACTTATCTTTGTGGTAAAAAGGCCATCCATTCAGGCTCATTATTGGCACACTATTGAGTATTGAAGTTTCAATGGAATCATCATAGTAATAGAGAGAGGTCTACATTATAGGGCATAGTATCTTGTATACATGTACAATATAGAGGTAAATAATCCAACTTTGTTGTGCTAGATATAGATGCTAAAGATAATGACATTTGAGTAAAGGAAAGGGAAGGAATGTGGTCTCTCAAAGCCAGGAAAAAAAAAGCAATAAAGTAATTGGGAAGAAAAATCAAAATGCCTTATAATTTGAAATGATATCCCACCCATCTACAGTAGGTTATTCCAGCTTCTTAGTGAGTCCATCCCTCACTCGAAGGTCAACTATCTTTACAAAACCTAATGAATATATTAAAAATTTTAATCTTTACACTCATTGACACATCCCTTAACACACAACCATTATAACTGATAGTAAAGAATTATTTTCACAGTTCTTATCAGGCTTGCCTGGGCCTATTAGTTACTTGTCTAAACAATGCAGCTAATAGGCAAGCTCTTTTATTAACTCCCAAAAGAAGCATATATACTATCAGACAGCTCTGCAGGTTGGATGGTTCAACTTTGAAGTTTCCACAGTTTCACCTTTATAAAAAAGTTGGAAGTTTTGAAAACTTAAGTAAAAAAAAAATAACAAAGATTCAGAGGTAACTCATGTTTAAAAAGTGGTTAAGAGAATCTGCAGATTGTAAGTTTGACGCATAGTTTAGAAAATTTCCTATATGTTTAAGATCATATTGAATATTTATCAGTTGTTTTAAATGGCAGTTGATGTTTGCTATGAAATTTTTTAGATCGTGGTTCTGACTCCTTTTTTATAAGACAAATTCTACACATTCAAATGATGTTGTATATATCTCCCATGTAATTTGAGGGTAGATTAACATCTTTTAGTATCCCAGCTTGCTAGGTAGTGCTGTTTTTATTTTTCTTCCTTTTAAAATTAGATCATGTTTCCAATATATTTCAATTGCCCCTTTTCCATTATAGTTTTCAAAAAACTTCTTCACTATACACATTTTATCAGCATTGTTGTCTACCATTCTAGAAAGCAGAAGTTTCTCCAAAAAACATTTTTCTAGAAAGTAGAAGAATGGATTAGATGGGGGGAATATCACACTCATTGAGACATCCCTTAACACTCATTGAATATATCAAAAATTGTAAAACCAAAAAACAACAATACACAGTTTAGTTGCAAACAGAATGTGATAAACCATTTAAAAACAAAAACCCAATACAAATTTGGTTCTACAAATACAAAATTTGTATTTAAAGCAACGCAATAGACAATTCAAGTTAAGTGAAACAGTCAAGACTAACACAATAAGAGTCTAGAGGAAGCAAGTCTTCATTGTTGTTAAATTTGACAAAAAGTGATAAAACATTTCAAAACAAAAACCCAATATAAAATTGGTTCTACAAATACAAAATTTGTATTTAAAGCAACACAATAGACAATTCAAGCTAAGTGAAACAGTCAAGACTAACACAATAAGAGTCTAGAGCTATTAACTTCTCTTTATGGGCTATCAACTTACAAACAATTGCCCTATCAACGACTATTTATGGGCTTGCCCTGGTGTCAATTGTAGTCGATTCATTGTTAAATTTTAATATTAGAAGGCTTGGAGTTCTAGGGGAAGCAGGGCATAAATACAATTCATACGTCCTTCTTCTCCAAAAAAATGTCTTCTCTTTTAGGTACACATAATTTTCTTTTTTCCAGGGTCCTATACTTAGGGCTATTGATGTTAAATAATAAACTAAATCTAAGTATCCATCCAGTTATACAAATTCTTAATTGGATGCTTACATAATAATAGAGCCAAAATACTTTGTATTTTGAAACAATTGGATGATTTCTCATGTAGTTCAGAAGATGGTTATAAAGAGAAATAGAAAAGAGAAATGAACTTGCCTTTAAAATTCTTGATAGTCAAACATGTAGCTATTATGATAAAAGAGCTTGGATTTTCAGTAAAGAAGCTATCCTCAACTTGATTTGCAACTGATCCCCAAAGTGTAAGCTTTATTTCATTTCCTCTATTCAAATTTTCCAATGTTACAGTGTAAGTTCATATAACATAAGTGCATGTATTGGCTTATAAAAAATAAAAGTTCATGTATTGAAAAAAAAAAAAATATATATATATATATATATATATATACTTTTATATATATAAAAAGAAAAAAAAAAGACATACTCTATAGTCATGACATTTATGTTTCTCATTGAGACATTTGATCCTTTGATGCAAGGTTGTTCAATTGGTCCAACGCCAATCACATTTGCAATGATATCTAGGCATTACAAAGATGTGTATGTAATTATTTTCATATACTACAATAATATAATGCATAATTATTAAAAAAAAATTAATATAACGCATAATATATATATAGAGATACTTGATAGCTGGACATGTTTATTAAAGCGTTCATTTATTTTATTGTAGTCAACAAATTCGAATTTATGACGCGGTATATCAACATCAGTCTCCTTTATTTCCTTAATGCTAGTTTTCAATGTGAACATGATCTTGAAGCCATTGTCTACTGGTCTATACAATCCATTGCCATCAATCACTTGAAAATAAGAGAGTTCATACAATTTTCCTTCTTGCAGAAGAGGCTTGAACCTTTTGGCAATATTATTTTGAATGATTGCATGTCTTGCATTATTCCGCAATTAAAGTACATCAATTTTATATTGATAGAGTTCATGGTTTATATAATGATCGAACAATATTAAAAGCTATAAAAGAAAAACAAACCTACTCATCGATTAAAATCATATCTAAACTAATAATATCATTATTTTTTGAGTTGATTGCATTCCACATCCTTGATATTCTAATCTTGACTTTCCAATTTTCTTTGTGTTTGTCTATATAAAGCTGATTAAGGAGAGAATATTGCATTATCTTGGCTCCCTAATTGTATAGATTAATAAATTTGAAAGTTCATAAAAATTCAATCTTTCATTTAGATACTTCATAGAGTAACATAAAACAAAGCAGTATAACAAAGACACCAAAAAGTAATTAGCTTGTTAAAGATAGGAAATAGTAATTATCTTGTATTCAATTATCTTATAGACATGAAATTTAACAAAACAGTAAGCATATACAAAGTGGCTAAATCAATTTGGAGGAGATAAACAGAAAAATGAATAATATATAAAATTATGTTACCTTTATTAGTTGGTTTCTTGAGTCAAAGATTGGTAAAAAGTTCTTTATACACAATATTTTTTGTTTCAGACTTTTTTTCAATCTCATCGTTAAAGATGAGGAATTTTAGTCCATTTCTTCTTGTAACTCTAGACACTGCAACGTACAATTACCCATGACTAAAAACAGGTTTTGGCAAATACACTCCAACATGTTGCAATGATTGTCTTTGGCTTTTATTTATAGTCATTGCAAAGCACACTGAAATTAGAAATTATCGTCTCTTTAAAATGAATGGACATTTTGAATCACTTGGAGATAAAATTATTCTTGGAATGAACACACATTTGGCTATATTAGTGCTAGTTATGATTTCTGCTTCTATCACCCATGTAGCCTATCTTGTTATAATGAGTCTTGTTCCATTACAAAGAACTTCATTCTGATTCAGGTTTCTAAGCAACATTACAGGCAAACGTATTTTTAATGTTAGTTTATGGTTTGGCAATCTTGGAAATCTCAACGTGTTCAAAAATTCAACAGTATACAAGAGATCTTGGTTAGGAACATTTGAAGAAGCCTTGCATATAGAATCTGAACTTAGATATTCATGAACTTCTCCATTTAAGGATGACACAATATAGTCATTTAGTTCTTCTACAACTTCATTAGTAGGGGCAAGAATTGCCCTATCCTATAGGTAACTTGGATCTGTGTATTTATTTTCCAAACCTGGATATGTGTTGTCAATAATATCTTGCATAGGATTCTTTATGGTTGGATAATCAGATCACTTGGAATTGAAATGTTGTTATCCCCATCTCCTTCTCCCAATTCACCATTACCTATTTTAAGAATCCCTCACTAAAGTCCTTTATAGATGATGTTTCTATTCTACTCATATTTTTTTGTAGAAGTGTCATATTTGTTTGGAGTTTAAAGACATGACAATCATTCCATAGATATGACTTTATGATTGAGGATTGGACTATATCTTCTTGTCTTCCCTTTCTCACAATTGGAAGTATTTGTAGAAAATCACCACCTAGAACTACAACTTTACAACCAAAAGGTTTTTCAGCATTTTGAGGATCTTCAATTTGTAGTATATCTCATAACGTGCAGTCAACAGCTTCAAAACAATTCCTATGTGCCATCAGTGCTTCATCCCAAAGTATAATACTTGTTTCTGAGAGAAGTTTCGTTGCTTGTGTTCTTTGCTTTATGTCATAGGTTAGAGTCATCATTTACATTAATTGAGATATGAAATCTTGAGTGAGCAGTCCTTCCACCAGAAAGCAACAAAGCAGCAATTCCTGAAGATGCAACAGCAAGAGCAATTTTGCCTTTTGATCTTATACCAGACAGAATGGTTCTGTAAAGATACGTTTTACCCGTTCCACCAAGTCCATAGACAAAAATCATTCCCCTTCTTTCAGTAGCAATAGCTTCCATTATAGAATTGTAGATTATTCTTTGTTCGTTGTTTAAGCCAGAAATTAGGATCTCATGTTCTCTTTTCAAACTTGATACATTATACGACATTTCTTCTTGAATAATTCTATTCCCATTCTGAATAAGATCCATATCTGGATGTGGCATTTGTGGATAATCTCTAAGTGATCTTCCATATTGTTGGAGGATTTGTTCAATTTCATACAATCCATAATTTCTCAATTGGTCATCTAATAAGATAAATTCTTGGAATTGAAGGATATTCCTTTGCCTATTGAGTATATCTTCTGTAATTAGTTTCCAGTTGGATTCCCAAAGACTTAATGGGTCAGCTACTTCACAAAACAATAGCATTGTAACAAATAGTTGACGCAATTGTTGCCCACTGGCCCAACTCGAAGCTTTCAATTAGGGAATCATGCCATTCTTTGTCATCATCAAGAAGTCCAAGTGCATAACAGGCTTCCTTTTAAGTTGGTTACGTAACATCGTTTATAGTCCTTAATTCTTTAAAGTTTCCTGGACCTTTGACAATGTTAAGCAACATTCTCAAATAAAATCTTTCTCCAACATGCTTCAAAAGCTAAAATATATCTACAATCCAAGTATGCTTTTGTCTCATTAACAACAATGTTGGTCTCTTGTCCATCACTCCCAATATTTGGCAAATTCTCTTTTACAAAAATTGTTGCTTTATCGGATCCTTTGTTTATATATTCAAAAAAATATTTGGTCGATCGAGATCTGTTACACCATTCTACATTCAAATGGGATTGGTACTTCACCAAAAGATCTACATTATAAGGTACAATCAGTTATCCAAAAGAATTATGTTCTTCTCTATTGTTTTTCCATCATTTCTCCTTCTATATACTAGGAAGCCTTCTTCATCAATTATTGTTTCTTCATAAAATCTTTTTGGAAAATGTTTTGTACATTTACCACTTATCATGCACAGTGACTTCAGTTTTGTAGATCCATATGGCCTATGCATCATAAATTGTTTTACAGCTTCATTAGCAACAGGTTCTTCATCTGGATCTGGTATCTCAGCCATAATGATACCATCAATGTCTATTGGACTTGAACACTTATCCTTTGGATCCAAGAATAGAAGAATATGTGCATGTGGGAGTCCTCTTTTTTGGAATTCAATTGTATACGCAATTGCAATAACAATTCCAAAATGAGATTTATGCCTCAAATAATAGTTCATCCAATTTTATCTTAACAACTCTTGCTACAATATTTGTTGATCCTCATATTTTAGGCCTTCTATAAATTCCAAAGAATGATTGATTTCTGGCCATTATGGATTGCAAGTAAATGTATGAAATAAATTTGGGTAACGTGCCCATCTACATATCACTAGTAATAGGACTTCCAGTAAATGAGGATGGTAGGACTATTCATTTTCCTACAGTAATGGGATTTGTATCACCACGAAGAACGACATCTTTCAAACCATAGTACAACTCTGACCTAAATATTTTTTTGATTGAATCTAACCCATTGTAGTCTTTCTTCTTTGATAGAAGTGTATGCATCCACTATAAATTGTTGAAAAAGCCTTCTACCAAGCAACAATATCATGCCCTCATGAAAGTGTTGTTGAAGCCCATAAGCATAGTATTCCCTCATTGTTATTGATTCCCTTTTTTCTAGAATTGCTCCCATTCAAATTCCTATAAGGTATACCAAGCATATACCCATCCTCACCATAAGGAAAAAGTAATAGATATTGCAATGCCATAAAGCTTGGATGAGTCCCGTTTATACGTTGCAATCCTAAACTTCGATTCTTAACAATAATATCTCTATCAGAACTTTCAATATTAAAATCTCCAACAATAAGAGCAACTATCTCAGACGTTACAGGTAAGTTATATTGCCTTTCACGAGAATTGTGACATCGAATTAAACGAATTCTGACATTATGTATATCTGATTCATCAAATCTGTCCCTGACCATTCTAAAATATTTAACCAATTGGTTGCATTGGTCTAACATTTCCATCAACCCGGTAACAATATTTGGATCCACATTATTTCTATCATCTTCATGTAAAACTGCATCAATTCTACTTTTAACTTCATTATCAGTTTCATAAATATAAAGCTGTGCATACTTAGGTTTGCGGCCATGAACAAGAAGAAGTGATCCAATTCTATGATGAGTTTGACCATTTACACGACACACATATGGACTAGAACCATTATTCACTGATCTATCAACATTACCCCCAAAGAAGTGAAAGCAAAGAGAGAGTTGTAGATTCTTATCCCTAGTTGAAAGTTTATTGATCTCTGATCACTACTAATATTGAGTAAGCTTCCAAGAAAGGGTGGAGGTTCTTTCAATAGAGGGAGTTCAACTCTTCCTTCAGAACAACACAAACTAAACTTTGGTTTTGTAGGCGTCTTTGACTTTATAGTTCTCTCTTCTTACCAAAGTTGAGCTCCACAATGTTCACATACTATTGTTAGAGGTCCTAAATCCAATTGTTTTGTAAATTTTCCTATGACAACAAAAACAAAAAATTCACTTTTTCTTCCTTATTTTAGAACTTTTTTGGGATAACTAAAAAATATAGCACTTACGTTGTTTTCTGCTTTCATCATTAGTGCTATATTGTCTACATCGAATACTCCTTTCAAATGGCTTGTCATCTCTTGTTCTTGTTTGGCCTAGGTTACATACTAATTATTAGGTTAAATACTAATTATGAGTTTTTTAAAGAAAAATTTTTTTTTTAATTTCTCAATATCATACCCCTTCTATTTCTCTTTTGAGATAAAATTAATCTTCGTCTCAATCTTGCATAGAAAGCAGACTCCATGCTTTGGGAATAAACTAAAAGCAAAGCATTCACAAAATTTTAATTCATAAATATAACTATATAGCAAAAAATATATTTTAAATTAACAGTTATATGTTATAGAAAGGGGAAAAAATTGAAGAAAAATATAGCATTCACATACTAACTTCAAAATTAAAAAAAAAAAAAACATAAAAACATGATTATTTGATCAAATACAAATTGTACATAGAAGTAATTAAAACAATGGAAATCTACAATCATTTTAAATCTGCAATTGAACCAAACATAAAACCAAGCTTGAGATAACCAAGAAACTTAAATATGCAATCATATTAAATACCTGACTTTCGTCGTCTTGAAGTTGAATTACCAAATAAGCCAGATATCAAAATGCTAAATCCCTACCTACAAAATAGTAAAAATCCAATTTTCAGCCAAGAAACATAAATAGAAGAGATATAGTGCAGTGCAGAAAGTTTGAAACAGTGCAAAGTAGTGCAGATTTTAATGAAACAGTGCAGTGTAGTGCAAATTTTTCTTTTTTTAATCTCCTTCATATCATCAAACAATTTGATAGTGAGAGCAGGCAGGTTACCCTCATAAAAAAAATGAAAACTCTTCCTATATATGTTATTTTCTTCAAGAATTAAATAAATTAGCATAAAAATTTCAATGATTCTATCCAATGAAAAAACAATCACCTGCATCACCATAGTTGCTACGATTCTTTAACTCATGTTTTCCATAGTGACTAGTAACTTATAGAGGCAAAGGAACAAAGGAACCCAGATATTAAGAGCAAAAGCCTAAACTGAATCCTCTAATTGATTTAAGAATTCCATTTTGTTTTATGCAATTACTTTCAATTACAGTCTTGCAGCCTTGCAAGTATTTGAATGTATCTTATCTAATCAATGTGTCAGCTGCATCATACCTTGCATGTCCATACGTTCATGTGTTTGAAGACAAAAATAATGTTGTTGAGCAATACAATATTCAAATCTGAAAAATTAAACAATAATTTTTTCAAGGGCATTTATAAAATTTTAACAATTTTAACCTACACTCTACAATTTTTTGTTTGTGTTGAAAAAGTTTTAAACACTCAGGTCACATGGGCTACAAAAAACCTACCCACACCAATTTTGCTAAGGTAGCATAGCATCCTCAACATATAAAATATTTATACATAATAAGTTACAATTCAAATTGAGTTTCATGAGGTCTTTAAATGTAAACAAAACACTACAATATACTATGATATTAAAACTCCAAGCATAAAAGTAGATTTAAAACAGCAATGTATATCATTTGAAACCGATTTTTAGAGAACAGAAAAAAAAAAAGAAAAAAAAAAAAGAAAAAAAAAGAGAGACATATAATTCAATATGAACAATGTAATGAATAACTAACCTCAACGTACTCCACACCAATTTCGCTAAAATTATCAGGAATGTTGTGTGATGAAAGCAAGTTGATAACTCCACCTCACTTAGTTTCCACTAAACAAATTCAAACAAATAGCTCAATTTCCAGACCAAAAAAAAAAAAAAATTAAATTAAAATTGATTATCACCATTTTAATATCTATTTAAAATATTGAAGATGTAACTCACTTCAAAAAATATTATCTTCAAAACACACTATCAAACTTAGTTACGAAGTTCCAAACCTAAGACTTATCTAAATGTGTGCACAAACTCAATTATAGATGCAAAAGAAACACAGCTAAAACAACACATATTAAAATAATAACTCAACAGTAAACTATTGAAGTTACATGTTATTATTGCCTTCTAATATAATGGTGTTTTTGTTAAGGAGTGAAAAGAAGTGGAGCAATTATTATGACAAAGAATTCCATTAGCGTAATCATATTTATAATGAAAGTGGCAAAAGACAAAGTGTTTCAAAAAATACTAGGTCTTGACACATAGTTTGTTTGTATAAAAGGGATGGATATAGGTGGCTAAGAAAGTGAGTCCACTTAGAAGCACTTTGCTTCATGGAATGGGATATTCTTCAATTACTAATTCTCATGGCCCTTCAAACCACCCATGGAAGAATGAGTTTTAGACTCAAATTGGAAACATCAAAAGAAGTAAAGGAAAATCCATAAAGCTAGATTGTTGGGGTCATCTATATATTTTTCCATTGAGAGTGAAAGAAGACCAGCTATTTCAAGCATAACCTAATCTTTAAAACCTCAATAGTTCTTCTTCTTTTTTTTTCTTTTTGATTTTTGCTTGGAAATAGATTAATCATAATGGATTTCTTCAGGTTTTAACAATTATGCATAAAATAGCATTGTTTAGGAACACAACCTTTTTTTTACAAATTGAAGCATTTAACTAAACTAAAATTCAAACAAAGCTAAGAAATCCAAACTATTCTAAGTTTGAACTTAAAACAGTCAAAACATAAAACATCAACCATGTCAAAGAATAAGAAATTGTTCAATGATATTAAAACTCCAAGCATAAAAGCATATTTAAAACAACAACCATATATTTTCCGTAACTATTAACCATACACAAGGGAAATAAAAAATATACTATATTATTAGATAGATAAATATTTATAAGGTTAAAATAAGATATTAAAACTCCAAGAATAAAAGCAGATTTAAAACAGCAAACAAATACCAAACATAACTTTTAGAAGAGAGCGTTAAATGATCATTAGATTCATAGATTAAAATTTGATTTTGCAGAAGTTCAAAATACCTCACTTAAGAAGACTTTTTGTTGCAATGCAAGTACAATAATAGATAAGAAACTAAAGTGACTACAATCCTCAAGAAACTAATTTTCAATTTCTCAGTCTAACTCATATTCCAATGCTATTGATTCGAAATAACTTGATTCAAAACAAATTGACTTGAAGTGAACTATTCCTAAAAAGACTAACTCAAAGTGCACTTAATCAAAGCAAACTACATTGAAGAGAGACGTATAATTCAAAGAGAGACATATAATTCAATTTGAACAATGTAATGAATAACTAACCTCAACCTACTCCACACCAATTTCGCTAAGATTATCAGGAAGCAAGTTGATAACTCCACCTCGCTCAGTTTCCACTAAACAAATTCAAACCCATAGCTCAGTTTCCACACAAAAAAATTGAAATTGATTACCACCATTTTTAATATTTATTCCAATTGATTATCTAAGTGTGTGCACAAACTCAATTACAGATACAAAGAGAAACACAGCTAAAACTACGATTCAATCAACTCTAAAATACAAAACAAAAATCAATGAAGTTGGGGTAAAAATTTTCAGAAAGGTTGGCTACATGGGTTTTCAAAGATACAAAGAGAAACACAGCTAAAACTACAATCCAATCAACTCTAGAATACAAAATAAGCTGGGGTAAAAAAATAAGCAAATGGAGGCCGTTTCTGGGTTGTAGAGGTTGGATGTGGGTGGTTTGTGGCAAATCAGTTTGAGGAAGGAGATCAAGGCTTCGATTTGTGCGTATGGTGGGTCTGTAGATACGATGCAATGCTTGATTTGGTGTTGCTTTGTCGTGGGTCTGATCGAGGAGGAGCTGGTAGAGGACTGAGGAAGAAGATGGGGATGGCAGACCATCGTGCTGGTAGAGGACTAAGGAAGAAGATGGGGATGGCAGACCATTGTGAAAAGGAAAGGCAGAGCTTACGTTTTTTTGAGTGTCAGGTTAAAGACGTTTTTTTTGTTTTGGTTTTATTTATTTTTTTAATATTGTGCTGAAGTGAAAATTTGTGAGAGTTTCAGAGGCTTCGGTTTTATATAGATAAATATATATAGATTGGTATGTAAATTACTAGTAGAAGCATACCGACTAAAAGACCAAATCTTTATCATATAATAGGAGATTAAAATAAATTTCAACAATTGATTTAGATACTTTTAAAATTTTTGGTAATAAAATACAATTTTACATATTCTGGAACTGAAATATTAAAGTTGCAATTAGAGTAATTTTAAAAAAATTAATGTACTCATAAATAACCACGATAAAAAAACGTCGAATGACGTATAATAAATGTTTACTTAATTTATATCATTTTATAGTAGCTATCACAAAATTTATAAAGCATGGTTCCCGTTTTATCTCTTTCTTTTACATACCCTATTGTGACTATGATTTTTCAAGATTTATTTTAGATAAAAATATGAGAACGTCTAGAGACATTGTGCGATGATATAGGATTCTGTGGACTCACTGGATATCAATGTACACATAGACTTGCACTCTTACATATCGTGTAAACCCAATTTTTATCCCAATAAATATAATTTAGTAAATCATTTTCAGTTCAAATTTCAAGTATAATCCTGAGAGCTCGGATTTGTGTGAAAACACAAGAGCTTGTTTAGATTAAAAAATTACGGCTTGGTTGATTTTATTCTAACTTATCTAAGTGCGGAACAAGAGTAAATGAAGCGCAATAAACCGATAACTACTCTAGTGCATAAACATGAATAACAAACATTAAAAATAAAGCACAAGAGTAAGGGAAGAAAAATGCAACCACAAGATAACATTAAGACGTGTTATCGAAGAGGAAACCAAAGAACTCGATGAAAAATCTCTCCGCTGCCTTCCTAACGGTAAATCGATCCGCTAGACAATAAGTAGGGATACACGAATAGCAAGAGACCCCCCAAGCCTAATCTACCCATTGCACCTAAGCCCTCCAAGCTCCTACTCCAACAAGACTTCTCAAAACCGTGTCTTATTTAGCTTTTCGGATCCTACAATACGCCCGATTGCATTCGCTAAGCCTCACCGGCTTCTTTTAGCAAATTCCCAAAGCATCCCAAGCTCCAAAACACTCTGAAAATATGTGGGTTGTATTTGGGTACAAATCTCCTCTTAAGGTATGATAATGGGAGAGGAAAGGAGAAGATACTACAATGATTTCTTACTAAGGATGAGTAGCTCTCTCTCTAAAAGGATGAGTGTGTGTATGTTGCTGATAACCTATCTTGGGTTTTTCTCTATGAATGGTCTCCTTGCAATTTTTGTGGGTAATGAGAATATATATAGTATGGGTGAAGGATAAGAAAGTCACACTTAAAAATCCTCTAGGCAGAGAGTTTTGCTGGTATCTTATGAGAAGGCCTTACTTGCGAGACACTCGCGAAATCCTCTAGGCTGGCATGATTCTTTAGCTTCCAGCATGTGCTTCTCAAGTGGCTCTTTCGCGGTTTAGCTTATCGTGAAATCCACTTGTTCTTCAATTCATGCTCAATTCTTCACCAACTTAATACTAAACCTAATACAATAAAATCCCACAAAATACAAGGAACAAAATTAATGCAATTACAACACTTTTTGTTATGGAATAAAACCAATATAAAATATAGTTGTAAATCACAACTTTACAAATCCTTTGTAATTAAATTATAACAAGAATGTAAAAGCAACTGCACAACATATAATTTTTCAACCATCTCAATTACCAGTAAATAACCAATGTGTGTGTGTGTAGAGAACCAGTTTCTGAATCCAAGTAATATTAGGCTTCAGATGAAAATAGGCCCAAACTAACTGATTTGTTTTGATGACAGGCCTCTTTGAAAGATTCAAACCACAGACCAAGCTAGGATACTCTTCTCATTAGGAATATGAGAATATCATGGATCAGAATCCGAGGAGGAGACACTTCCGAGCTATTAGGGATGATGCACTCTTCGAACTACTGAGGATGAGTTCTAGAAAATGAATAATTGTTCGAGGAAGCCTGTAAAGCTTCTAGATAAAGCAACAGTTTGCTAGTCATTAATGAGGCTCACCTACTTTGGATAGTTAAATTTATTAATGAATGACAGGCCTAAACAATGCAAAGAGCCTCAAAAAGTCTCTATTCATCACGAAAAAGAGAAGCAAGAGCCTGATAGGACAGAGCTCTCCAACTGTGCAGGAAGAGCACATCCCTAAGAAGAAAGTACAACAAGTATAAGGAAAGATAATGGCAAAGGGAGACACAAAGAAAAATTAGACAAAAACTTAGAGAAAAAATTATAGAGAGAAAGAACCTTGGAATATCTTCAAGAGCCTGTTCTTGAGAGTGAGAAGTGTTTTATTTTCTTGTGCTTGAATAACACCATCTCTCACTATGGATTATTATAAGCCCCATAATACAAATTAGTTATGTCCTTAATAGGGTTGTTTATCATTTTTGACCCGCACAATATATATATTCTTTAAAAGATATTTACTCTAAAACAAGCATGCGATGTCATTTTGTTCTAGCTACCCCACAGGTTAAAATGTTTTGTCTTTTTTTTTTCCCAACTTTATTGTGACAATGATTTTTCAATAACTTTTTTTATTAAACAATTATAATATTAGAAAATCTAGAAACATTGTACGATAATATAGGATGCTGGCCAATTCGGATAGGCTGATAAATGTAACCAAACAACATGGACTTGTATTTTTCTTTTCTTTTCTTTTTTTTTGAATAATAATGATATATTAAGAAGAAATAGGAAAAGGGTCCAACCTATCTCCAACTTGAAGAGAGAATCCAAGAAAGGAAAAAAGAAGATAGAAATGAGGCTAGTTCAATCACAAAAGACTGTCCAATAAGCTACATTGTGAGGCGAAAGATTTACCTAGTTCTAGAAACATAAATGAGGTCCTAACAAGAGAACGAAAGTGATGCCTTTTTCAATTCTGAAAAGAGAGGAGTTAGAAACCAGGGAGAGGAATTAATGCAGATGCAATAGAGCTTCAATTACTTTTTTGAGTCTCCTCCAAAAATAACATAGTGAAACTTGTGGAAAACAAGCTTAATTGCTTGGAATGCGGCTTGGGCTTCACCATGAGCTGGGGCAAATGGAAGGAAGTTATAAAAGTGAGCAAACACTACTTCACCCAATTCATTTTGCTACACTAGAGAAGTGGAGAAGGCACGAGTAATTATGGCAATATCAAAATTGATCTTCACCCATCCAGTCTGAGAAGGAATCGAAGATAGATTATTGGGAGTTGTTAGTAAGGACTAGGTTGAGATGTGATCTAGACATTCCATATTAATTGTTCAAGCATCTTTTCTTGGGTATGGAATGTGCCCTCCAATGATAATAACCCGGTTTCTAAACCTCCGTTGGCAAAAACCTTCAAGTAGTGTTGGGGATAGACGACATATTTTACAATGTCACATGGTGTCATTAAACCCGAGATGAGTAGTGATAATTGACCAAGGTGAAATTGACCAAATAATAGAGGTGTAGGGGCATGAGTCTAGGATGTGTTGCAGATTCCAATGCTTGATCGCACAAAAGACAAGACAAGTCAACTCATGGCCATCAGCTATTAAGGGTGTCTTTGGTTGGAAGAATATCCCAAGAAATTTTTCAGAGCAGAAGATTTAATCTCAGGGATCTTCAACTTCCATAAACGTCTCTATTCATGTTTAAAAGAGGGCGTCAGTCTTGGTGCTTGTATGACTTAGCTAAAAGATAGCCTGAATTAAAAGTGAAGATACCATATAGCATTTGGGGATTTAGTGTTGATAACATATTTTGTCCAGCCTCAATTAACCTGTTACAATATCAGTTCAAAATCCCAAACTTACCATTTTAGGCGAAGTTTGACAAAACTTAACCCTAACTACAATTATAGTCAAAACGTTGATTTTTATTGTCTAATTGTCTGATTGAGATAAATTTTTATCTATCTTAAATGTTATGAAATTCACTTTAAAATCATAGTTCACGGTTACAAATCAGATTTAAACTAGATAAAATATCAAGAAAATATCAAACTATCAAGAAAATAACAAGATTATTTTGACAAAATATCATAAAAATATCAAGACTATTAGACTATTTTAACTATTGGTTCGTTAGTGCTTTGGGGTATATTTTAACAAGGGACGGAGGCAACGGGTGTGGAAATGTGTGGCAATAAGTACTTTAGTTGAATTTATGTTATGTATTTTGCACATAAGTATATGCACGGAAATGATATCTTAATACTTAATTGAACATGATCAATGTAATGATTGAATGCGAAAGTTAAATATGCAAAATGATACAATGATTTCAAAATATAAAAATCAAAAAAGAAAATTACAAAATTTCATGTATTTGTGTGTGTTTTTTGGTAATGTCAATGTATTTAAGTTTTCTTTTTATTAAAAAATTCTTAAGGCAGCTACTGTGAAAAAAGGAGATGATCATCAGCAAACATAAGATGTGAGATAGATTAACATCTCTTATTAATTTGGAACCCATATATTTCCCCTGTGTTTTCAGCATGACATTACATACTTAATTTAATTTTTATTAGAAAACATAATTTATATAATCCTAACTGCACTAGTTGACATCACATAAGCACCTGAGAGAAAGCAGTGTCATATCATATATTGTTCTAGCTACCCCAAAAGTTAGAAAGCATGGTGCTAGTTTTGTCTTGTTTTTCATTCGTGATTCTTTGATTTTTAAAGAGGCTTTTTTATTTTAAAAATTCAATAATAAAAGAAGGTCTAGAATTGTTGTACGATGATATAGGATGCTGGGGACCGAAAAGGCTCATGGATAAACTTGATCAATGATGAGAATATAAAACTTAGGATGGTGCTAGTTTTGTATTTTTTTTTTCATTCGTGATTCTTTGATTTTTAAAGAGGCTTTTTTTATTTTAAAAATTCAATAATAAAAGAAGGTCTAGAATTGTTGTACGATGATATAGGATGCTGGGGGACCGAAAAGGCTCACGGATAAACTTGATCAATGATGAGAATATAAAAAATTGGTCCACTTAGAAAGTGGAACTGATATCTGTGTTTTTTATTTTTATTGGGTAGCATCTGATATTGGAACAGTAAGAATATAATTTGACCAATAATAAAGGAATAGTAATAAAAGCAAAATAAAGGTCGAATCTATTGGTGTACAACAGTTAAAGGTAGATACCTCCGAACAATATATAAATGGGCATCCCGAATTTTGGCAAACAGAGCTATCAAAATATTTACTAGTGAATACATTCCAAGTTGTTATTGTGTATAGGGTTTGATAATTTTTCATATCATGCCCAGGGATAGGGATCCTCTAGTTGTTGGGCGTGTTATAGGTGATGTTTTGGACCCCTTCACAAGGTCCATTTCTCTAAGGGTCACTTATAACAACAGGGAGGTCAATAATGGTTGTGAGCTCAAACCTTCTCATGTTGTCAACCAACCAAGGGTTGATATTGGTGGTGATGATCTCAGGACCTTCTACACTCTGGTAAATACAAACCCTTTATTTTATTTTATTTTCCTTCTCTCTCTCTCTCTCTCTTTTGGATTCTTCCACTTTTTCTTTTTAAGTTTCAAGTTGTTTCCACATTTCTTTGAGCTCTCAATCACTAAGGTTTGAGTTATGATCACTTTCACTAACCAGGTAATGGTAGATCCTGATGCACCAAGTCCAAGTGATCCCAATTTAAGGGAATACTTGCATTGGTGAGTAGCCTCTCTCTCTCTCTCTCTCTCTCTCTCTCTCTCTCTCTCTCTCTAGCACTATGAATACTCATAATATGGAAATTGGGGTATGTTCATTCTAGAAGTTGATACTTGCCAAGTTGATTCTCTCTCTCATACTATTTGCTTTCCTCTCTTAAACACTTAGGAGAATGTACGTTATACATCTTGCATTTGTAAAGAATTTTTTTTCATAACATGTTTCATACAACTAAGGCTTTACAAAATGTATGATTAGTTGTGATGGTTGGAGTTTGGATTATAAGGCTAAATGGTATGACTTATCTCCGATGCTCCTATGCACCGCATGACATAGAGGCAAGACACGGGTTCTAAGTAGTCATGTATCAATCAATATCGCGTCCGGTGCATAGAAGCAAATCTTTACTCTGAGTCAATACACTACCGTCTTATTGGAGGTTGCATTCGAGGTAATTGGGTTGGTGAAAATTATGATTGTCATGAACAGTTATTTCATAACTGAAAAGCTTATCTCTTGGAAATTGAGATGAGGTTGTGTCCGGTGACGATAAGGAAATTTATGATCTTCTACCACCCTCATATAGTACCTGTAAGGCCTAAAGCTGTTGTACTGTTCATGTAATTGACAAATCCCTCTTTCTTTTAATTTTGTTTTCTGTTATGTATCAAAGGAAAAAAGTAAAATAAAAAGTTTTGTTTTCTGTTTGCATGATTGATTGATGGCATGTATGTCTCATGGTATAACGGAGGACCACTACTAAAGTTTCCTTGAATTTACAAATTAAGTTCCTGGGAAACACAATGGGACCCTACATGTACTAGGATAAAGCCTACAGTGAACATCATGCTTGACAGTTTACCCTATCTTCTTTCCCTACTCTCTCTCTCTCTCTCTCTCTCTCTCTTTTATTATTATTTTTTCCTGAATTTTTTTTTCTTTTTTGGTTTTTCCTTCCTTTCTTTCTGTTTTTTGGATCTATAAGTTATTCCATAGGATATATACATAGCAATCAACGTATATTCTAGTACTGAAGACCGGTGGAAAGCCAAGAATATTCTCACAAGATGATTTGTGTATATTCAGTGTCCACCATCTTCTCTTAACTCCAAATTTCAAGTCCTGTGTTTCACCAATTCCTAGGTCTATATAGGACTACATTTATTCAGCCAAGAATATATATATATATATATATATATATATATGTATGTATGTATGTATGTGTGTGTGAGAAAGAAAACATGTGAAAAAATCTTTCAAAGGAAGGTGACAATAATTATATTAAGACAATAATTAAGTTAAATTTTCATTTTCAAGTGGCACAAGCTTAAAACACCCACGCAATTATTTGCAATGGGCAATTCTTTTTTGGGATGAGAGTGTAGTTTTAGAAAGAAACAAAAGGGAATATTCGAATCAATTATCTACATTTCAGGAAGCTGCTACTCTTTTAAATATAATAAGCCAGCTTAATTGATGGCTTATCTTGTAGTATTCACCTATGCTAGTTAACCAGCTTTCTCTCTACATGAACTTTGTTAGGTTGGTGACTGATATTCCAGCAACTACAGGGGCAAGCTTTGGTGAGTATTACTACTACTATTATTTCCTACACACACATATGCTATTTATTAGTAAGAGAGGTGCTATATCCACAATATTTTCACAATAAATTATAAGTGATTAGTTGTTTTTGGTTTTATAATTAAGGCACTTCATTTTTATTCTTATTTTTATTTTTGTTGATAATTTAAGAGTTGTAAATTAAGCATAGTCAATTCCAACAAAATCTTGTTTTCAACATGGACAAAGGTAATTTGCAATGAATGAACTCAATCCTACTCTTAATTCTCTTTTTCTTGTCTCACTTTCAACATCATCTCTTTCGGAAGGTTGTCAAACCAGGACTGGACTGGCTGGTCTGACATGAGTAACCTTGAACAAGATGAAAATTCGGTTCATTAACTAAGAGATTCAGTTCAATATTATTCTATTTTAAATATAAAAATATTTAAATAAATGGAGGGGGGAGGGATGGAACGTGGGAACCCAATATTTTATATTTTATTTATATTAAGTTTAGATTATAGTTTTCAAAAAAGAGATACAGTTCATTCTTGGATTCAATACATTATTTATTTTAAGTTTAGATTTTAGTTTTTAAATTTATTATGTTACACCCTCAATATATTATTATTTGATAATTTTATTAGAGGTTCAAGAATTATTTCTTTAAATATGTGAATATACAATTTATTAATTAATGTTGAAAATGATAAGAAGATTCTTTTTATTTGAAAGATTTCTAAACACAAAATTCTTACACTTTTTTTACACTTTATTTATTTTCCATAAACCTTATAAAAATTGTGAAAATTAAATTGAAAGCTGTTTAATTTTTTAAAAACATATTTTTAGTAAAATTTTGTTATGTTTTCCAATTTAATACCTTTATTTTTATTTTATTATTATCAAATCAATAATGATATCATCACAATTCAACCTTAGTTGAGCATCGGTCCGTCCTTAAAAACCTTAAATCTCTATCTTTTACTGTTCATTCAATCTAGGTCTAAAACGATTTTTTCGTGAACAATTTCGCTTTCCCAGGCAGACATAAGGGAGGTGAAAGAGGCCTGTGTCATCGGAAGGCTTTGTTGACACACAAAAAATAAAGTTCTTTCTTCCTTTTTTCTTTTCAAGTAAATAAACATTTCTTTTTAACTTGCATATTAGCATGAAGTCACCAATACTGTAGAAATGGTCACTAGCTATATGTAGGTTGTTGAATTGACTAAAGTTTCCTAGAATTTATGATGACCAATTTTTACTTAATACAAACGTTTCCGTGGTTCAAATCATCATCATGATTATCAATAATAATAATAATAATAATAATAATATTATTATTATTATTATTGTTGTTGTCGTAAAACTCTATATAAAATGTTAATTACAAAGTTGTGGATTCATCCTCATATATGACTTAACATTTTTTTTTTTTTGTGAAATATATATGACTTAACCTAAATACTTCTAACGAGAATTCTTCTGGAGTGTCATTTTTGAAATCTAATTTCCACATAATTTGTGATTTACTTCAAAGAAATTTTTTTCTCAAAAAAAAAAAACTTTAATAAATTTATTTAAATATAAATTATTTATTTATGGCTAGTAAGTCTATATTGTTCACAAGAATTAGAATCCAGTGAAATTCTTTCCTTGAAAAAAAAAAAAAATCCGGTGCAATACTATGTGCAATCATTCCCTTTTATCTTATAAAATTTTTGTACTTCTTTAACTTTTTTTTAAAATTTTTTTACTTAATAACTACGATTAAAAATTATAATTTTTAAGTCTTAATTTTAGTCCTAATAACAACTGCACTTGATTCTAACTTGATCTCAATCCCTGTTCATACTAAGGCATATGGGCTGCCAAATGTCACATCAAAAGAGAGACTGTGGGGGAGGTTGGGTCCAAGGCACCACTAGCTCCATGAATCCTACTTTTTTTTTTTTTTTTTTTTCAATCTAAATCCCACTATGGTCAATGCACAGTCTCTCACTATGTTGGCCTCCCTAATTCACGGATGGTCCAAATATTGATACCATACAAGTTTGATTTTTTTTTTTTTTAAGAGCTTCAATTTATTGCATCTAGTCTTGGTGAAAACTCTTTATCATCAGACTAAAACAACAATCAGTTTTTGGCGAGAATTGAATCCTAAATCTTATATTCAACTATCGGAGATTTTACTAGTTAAATTAACTCGAACCCACTAATAAAAGTTGATATGATAAGTCATATCCATGAATAATGCAAATTAAAATGAGATGTGTAATGTGGGGTTTGTTTGCTGTCAAATACTCTAGATGATTGCACGTGACTTGAACATGCGTTAAAAAATGACATGTCGTTTTCAAATGCATTGAACTGGAGTTTTCTTTATAAAAATAAAGCAATTTAGATTTCATGTATGACATTGATATGAATTATCATTTTATTAAAGTTAAAATTATTATATTAATATTAAATAATAAACACATTATTTTAGTACATCATAAATTAAACATTTATGCGATACATATATTGAGATAGATCAGTTTATGATTTTATTGTCATGCCATGCCACCTTGTTGCCAGTAGTTTGAACAAATTATTGAATCTAGCTTCAGCCTCACCAACCTTTAACGCATCTGTCTAATATCTACGTACATTGGACTTGGTTAGACCTAATGTGCTACTCATCCAAAACCCAAATATTGCCATCTCATGAACAGCTTTGATTTTGAAGTTCAGTTATAAGGTCTGTTCGCCTCTACAAGTTTTGAATCATCGGTCTTTTATTATTGTAACTATTAGGTTCTCTCAATTCAAATGGAGTAACATCTAATGCATGGAAGTAATTGTAGGGCAAGAGGTTGTCTGCTATGAAAGTCCTCGGCCAACAGTGGGGATTCATCGGTTTGCTTTCGTGTTGTTCCGTCAATTGGGTAGGCAAACAGTGTATGCACCAGGGTGGCGCCAGAATTTCAATACCAAGGACTTTGCTGAACTTTATAATCTTGGATTGCCAGTGGCTGCTGTTTATTTCAATTGCCAGAGGGAAAGCGGCTCTGGTGGAAGAAGAAGATAGGAGAAACACTCAACTATCTTTTTTTATTTAAAACAATAATCTAGCAAGTAGCATTATAAAAGTGTTTCTGCATGTACTACGCATGTATGAGCTAAATTTACCTACTTACACCTTGGCACTCCTTCCTTCTCCTTACATATATAGGAGATGTTTAGTACTAAGAATTCTGGGATGTGAACATATCTAATAACAATAATAATATAGATGGAAGTTTAATAGTCTATATCCTTTCTTTGATCTGATTGAGATGTGCTAGCCAAACCATTAGATACTAAATATGCTTACGTCATCTCCCTCTCCCCCAAACATTTTAGTACTTTGGAGAGGTATCAACTCGACCAAAAAAATGATGCAGTGATCATAAATTTCTGGTCTCAAATGAATATTTATTTTGCACTGCTTTAGTTCAACACTTTGTTAAATTAATGGTATATGTGTTTCAATGGGATATATGTGGCCACCCCTCTCTTCTACTCTTCTCATCTATCCTCCGTCTTAACTTTAAGCCATAAAGTTTTAAGGAATGATTAGAGGCTTAGAGCATTCGCATCAACTTGTGCAAAAATTTTGGTCTATTTTTACATAAGAACTTATTTTTTCTACTTTAAATACTCACTTTTTAAAATACCTGATGTTGCGAAAACCTGAAGAAAGCACACACGATACTCTCTTGATAGAATAGAAACTAAACTATTAGCTTCTGATTGTAAATCTTGAATCCACAAGGGGTTTCTCTAAATCCACAACAAGAAGAAAATTGGAATCAACTAGGGAACTATTTTGACAAAAAATGTGTTTATTGATAGTAGTCTGATTTGCCTCTAATGGCTACAAAACATATAAATACTGAAAAGTAAAACCCTAGGATGACTAGGAAATGTCCAAAATCCTAATTCACACTAATCACGTGATTATGTGACAAAATTTTGAATTTTACCAGAAATGGCAATTTTGAGTTAAATACAAAATTATAAACTATTGACTTTAAGGGTCATCCCAAAACAGACAGGACCTTATTCTAACTTTTAAACTAAAAGTTATTAAGGAAAAACAAATATTACTATAAATAGCAAAAACACCATTTTTAAGCCCTTAATGAAGTGTAATACCCGAAAAGAAGAAAAAAAAAATTAAAAGGAGGGGTATTTAAGTAAATTTGTTTATGGGGTCAATTGTTATAATTAAAATTACTAAGGGATTTTTTAGAAAATAAGGTTGAAACCCTAGTTTATATAGTCTAATTTAAGTCAGCGTATACTGACAGATGTTTTGAGGGAGGAGACTAGCCAAAATACTCAAGTAGAGAAGATTTGACTGCACAATTGAGGTAAGAGCCCAAGAATTTCTCTCTTGTTGAATCTAAGCTTATTTGGAATTAGAGTATATTTTTATGTGGATGTTTTAACCGGTAGTGAAGCTATTTAATTATTTAAGAGTTTTATTGATGCAACGAAGAAAAATTTACATTTATATTTCGGTTAGTTGGATGCTATTATCTACAGATTTTTCAGTACTCAGTATTTTTATATATATACACACACGCTACGTTGTGATAAGCATGGTTGAAAGTGGTAAATTTTAAGTGTGATGGGTCAACTTGCTGCACAGCTGAGTTGTTAAGAAACTATGCCGAATTGATGGAATTGAGAAGAAAAACAAAACAAAAAAGGCTAAGGAGCATGGGTTTTGAGGTTTGACCGGTTATAGAAATATATATATATATATATATATATATGAAGAAGAAGAAGAAAGCTGCACTTAGTGTATTACACGTCATTGCTGCTGATAGCCATAATGTATTTGATTATGAACTTAGGATAGTCTGTAGAGAATGACTTATGTCAGGGTAGCAACTTGCTCACTTTCGCTTTTGGCATATTCAACTGATTCATGCTAAAGACAAACCAAATTAATCATGTTGTATTTTAAAATTCTTGAGCAAAATTTATTGATGCCATAAATTCTACAAGTGTAGTACACGTCCTACATAGTAGTGCTACTTTATCTTTAAGGCATTGATGGTAGCAGCATATATATATATATATATATATATATATAATATTATGATTAGGTGAAATTTTTGTGTAGGAAAAGACAATTATGAGATGTTTGAATTATATGATCATTGCGTAAATGGTGCTTGTAAATTGTTAGGTGAGATCTAAGGATTTTAGAGAAAGTGTTAGGGAGAAGTTCTTGTGGTGAGCTAACTGAGGTAAGTAACCTTATCCTAATTGGGTTTTATTTTGCTTATGTTAATGTATTTTTAACTACTAAAAAAAAAATTTGTTTATAATTGTTACAATTTTATTTCTATTGTATCACTAATTTCAAAGTAAAGAATTATCACAAATATATCTAGTTACTGAATATATGATGTGTTTTGTTTAATTGTTTTTAGCCATACTGATTCAAAGTAAAGAATAAAGAATTTCCACAAATATATATGAGCATTGAATATAAGATTTATTTTATTTAATTGTGTTTCTTTGCTATATTGATTTAAAGTAAGAAATATAGAAATATCACAAATGTATTGAAAATATTGAATATATGATTATGTGTATATGCAATTGAATAAGATATATTTTGTTAGAAATTATGATTTCATATATATGATTATAGACAGTCTGACCAAGAATTGATTCTGATACCCAAACCAATGGGGGTTATTCATTGGTATTCTGATACCCAAACCAATGGGGGTTATTCATTGGTACTCTGATACCCAGCCAATGGGGGTTATTCATTGGTACTCTGATGCCCAGTCGCGGGGATATAGCGTGACCATAGTCATAAGATTATTAAGAAATATGAATTTCATTGAATATTTGATTTATTTTGAGTCCTTAAACTACACATATGATTATGGAAATTTTTAAGTATTGGAACTATTTTGAGACACAAACACTGCCTATGAGTTTTGGAACGTATTGTAAGTTATGGCTTCTGGATATATGAGGAACTGACTATTTTCTAAACCATCTATGATATACTTGTAAGAGTAAAGTATGTGATCTATGTGCAACCTATTATTTTTAGACTATGAAACTTCTTCAGTTAATTTGAAAACACATATTACACCTATTACTTTATGGATCTATTACTTGATAGAACTTCATAGGATTTTGGTTACTTATTGAGTTGTCACTCACCCCCCCCCCCCCTCTCTTTCTCCTTTCAGATTTTGATCAGGAAGAGTAGCAAATGTTGGGGCTTCCGCTGGGATGTGTGCATGAGTGAAGTTTAGGAAATCAATGGACTAAGATTTTTATTTTTATGTTTAAGATTACCATTTTGTGTGGACCCTCAAATTTAAAGGGTTTAGTTATTTTTTTTTATTTTGATGTTGGAAGATTATTATTTGAAGATCTTTTGAGAATTGCTTATTGAGGATATTTTCAAATTTATGGACTTGATGAAATTTTCTTTGAGGATAACTCTTTAATTGTTATGAGGGCCTTACATACTTATTGGGTGTAAACTTTATAAGTGTGTGGCCGTTGTCACGTGCCTAGCTCTCACTTGGGTTTGGGGCGTGACATGAAGGGATTTGCCTAAATTTATGCAACCCTCATGTTATGAGTCTAGATCAAAATGCTGTTTCCTTCAACCTATCAAATTTCTTGCAATGTTGACACTGTAGCCTCGATGGCCACTACTAGCACCCCTCTTGATCTTGCGTTGTGACTTCCGACACCCCTGTTGCTCTAGGAAGGCATGTGTTGTTTGTTGTACATCAGCCCCCCCTCCCCCCAGCTTGAAAAGAACTCAACCCCGAGTTCGCATTATCTAGGTCATAAAGAGGATGGTACTCATACAAGTCAGCAACATTGAAAGTGAAAGACATATTTATGTCTGGTGGAAGGGCAACCATATAAGCATTGTTGTTTATCTTCTTTGTAATCTAGAATGGCCCATATGTTTTTTCATTCAACTTGTTGTAGGCACCAGTGGGAAACCTCTCATTTTGAAGGTAGACCAGCTCTAAATCTTGAACAGTGAAAATCTTCTCACGTCACTTCTTATAAGCAACTTCCTTGTACTTGGCATTTATAGCATCAAGTTTCTGCCTTACCGCCTTTTACATAGGTTGAATACGGTCAGCCATATTCTCTATAGTTTGACTCACTCCTAGAAGCTCAGGTAGAGGTACCAAGTCCAAAGCATGTTTTGGGGAACACAGTAAACATTGGCAAATGGAGACTTACCGGTGCTTCTATTGACTGAGCTATTATAGGCAAACTTTGCTAGGGACAGTGCAAGATCCCACTGCTTGGGCTTCACTCCTGGGATACACTAGATCATATTCCCCAAAGTACGATTAACTACTTCTGTTTAGCCATTAGTCTAAGGATGATAAGTGCCGCTATAATTTAAGGACGTGTCAAAACGATTCCACAAGGTCCACCAAAACTGACTAATGAACTTGGTATCTTGGTTAGAGGTGATAGACTTTGGCACTCCATGCAAACGCACAACTTTTTTAAAGAATATATTGGCCACTCGAGTACCATTTGAAGTCTTCTTGAATGCTATGAAATGGGTCATATTCAAGTACTTATCAACCACAATAAAAATAGAATCCATACCTTCCATGGTTAATGCTAGCTTGACTGTTGATAGGCTTCAATGCCTAATGATCTATATATAATACAAACTCCCTTTGAATCAGGTAGTGCTCCCTATAGACACCGCATTTTGTACCCCTTATAACTCGGGCCCCCATTCCCCAATGATGCTGAATTCTAAGACCCAAGGTTGGTTTAGGGCCCAATCAGATGTTGAACTGACTTGAGAAATGTTAAAATGAAAAATATAATTTTTAATGAGCAAATAAATCTATTTTTGGCAAAATAAAGCCAAGGAAACTCTCACTATGCTCACACTAGAATCGGCCTGTGCACACAAGCTTGATCTTGCACACGCATGGTGAATTTCAGAAACTAAACATGGCAAGTTTTCTTCATTAATAATGAGATTTGGAATGAATCCCACATCATCTAGGAGTCGTTCCAAACCCCTATTTTCACACTATAAGTAGCCTTTCATGGTATATTTTCAAAACACACAGAAATTCCACGAGAAAACACTAAGATTCACTAGAAATAGTGAATCAAAGAGGGAGTTTTTAACAAAACATCCTTAATTCAATTTTCTTTTGATTAGGGCTTTTTGTGACCTTGATCTTTAAGTTTAAGATCACTAATCACTCTTTTATTGAATTGTGAATAGATTTAACTGAGGGGAACGGTAAAAAATAAGCTTGAAGAGCTTTTGTTTGAGGTATCTAGTCTAAACTTTTCTGTTCCTTTTCTTCTCTTTTTAATGCTTTAATCTTTTTGCTTGCTTTATTTTCTTGTTGTAATATGTTTTAATAGGTTTATCTAGTTTAGGTTTATATAGTTGTATGTTTTAAAAGCATGTTAGGTTGTTAGAATTTTCATTTTGAAGTTCTATATATCTACTGTGTTCCTAGGGTTTCTAGGCAGACACCTACGTGGGCATAATCTTGCCTGCGCACGTAGGCTTGATTATGCGCATGTAGGGTTGTTCATTCGTGCACATGAACTAGCCCAGAAAACCTAATTTTGTTTTATCTAATTTTGCTTCTGGTTTCACATATATACTTCTGTTTAGCATCCTTTCCGTGTTTTTATGCTTTCAAAGCTTCTATTCCACATGTTTAATTATTGGTTTAACTCTCACATGTTAGAATTAGGGTTTATAACCGAGGCAAAACCCCACCGGGTGAATTTAAGGTCACCACTACTAAGAGTCCACTATTATCAATCACAAGCAGTTACGAGTATAAGCAATCTTACCATACCCTTTGGCCTATCCCAAAATACCAACCTATAATTGAACCCTTATCCCAATACCTTAATGGACTTGTATTATAGCAGCAATCTTTCCATTTAATGCACGAATCCCGGTACGTGACTAACCAATGATACACGGATCCCAATACGTGACTAACTCTAGCAATTTAAAGAGGTAGTTGGCTGTAGAGTTCTTCAGTTCATCAACAATGAAGACCAGGAAGCTCATTGGTTACAAAACTCTCGGCATAAAGATGCAGTAGCTTCTTCAGATAGAATAATGAACTAGGACACTATCTGCATGTATTCTCTTGTATGATGACTTTTAAAATAAGCCTTATATTTGTCTAAGGTTATGAGAAAAGAAACCCTATACAAATATTTCAACATGGGTTGAAAATCAAATCTGGAAATTTTGATTTCGTTAGTCGAGACAAAAACAACTTGTATCGAGCTTCTGTTGAGCTTCAACATTAAATCTTGATAGAAAGGATTCTGTCGAGACTTTTATCGAGCTTTAATGAACAGCTCTTCTTCACTTGTTTCATGGTCAAATCTCCATGACTTTAACACTTGACTTGAACAACATGTTTCTTGAAATCTTAAACCCATCCTAGATCTACCTAATTACAAGTAAAGTGCATTTTGCAAAAGATTAGCCAATTACATAAAATATGTCCCTAACACACATGCTCATGCATAATTATATAAGTGCCGAGTTGCAGCAAAGTAAGTAAGGTAATCATGCATTCCTGTGTCGTTTGATGCTTGATTTTATGCTTAGGAGATTGGAATATATGTTACGACCTATGTTAGACTAACATGCCTTTTTACGGCCTTGTCTTTGTTGCTGCATTGTTTGATGATGATATGTTATGCCATGATTAGAAGAATGCTAGGGTGATATGAGATGCTGTGTTAGAGGAATGCTAGGGTTTGTAATGTGATGATGTGCCCTGATTCGATGAATGTTAGGCTTTGGTTGATTGCCATGATAGATGTATGATTAGGTCTTTTGGGATGATTGTTGTCACGTTGATTGTTGATGGAAAAATACATGTTTGTATCGCATACAAAATATACGCAGCAGAAAATTAATGGATCTACTTCATTCGCAATTGTTAACATGTACTATGCAAATTTCAGAATTCAAGAACAAGAGAGCGTACCTTGGTGTGGTGAAAATCAAAACAAGAATCAGAAGTACTCGAGAACACTTTTAATCATCACTCCAATTTCACTTTACGCCCAAGAAGTGTGGTCTCTCAATTAGTTTCCAAAGGAGAATGATAGAATGTCTTACTCTCACATACACACTATTTCATAATGATGTCTCTCTTTTTCATACATATAAATTCTATATGTTTCTTTTCTTATAATTGATTATCTAATTGGGTTAGCCTTTTAGGCCTTTCCAATTGGGCTTTAATATGTGGCTTGAAGTGGGACCAAAAGTGACCAATAAGACACTAGCTCCAATAGACCTTGGGCTTTTCTGTCAACTCTTGACAAGTCTAAATTTATCATTAACTATATTTAATACCACTATATAAATATAGTTGCACTCTACGCCTTATTTATAAATTATATCCCAAGACTTTATTATACATGCAACCCCTTTATAAAATATTCGTAGTAATGCAAAGTCATAAATGTAGACTACCACTTTGAAGATTACTACATCTTAATCCTTGAGTACCCGCTTTAATCCTTTAAGTTATTCATCATATATTTATGAAATTCAATTTCATAAATATATACTTTAGTAACTATTTACTAAAGTAGTTAGGCCTAACATTCTGAATAACAAACCCATTAAACTTATCTCAAGGGAATATTTTGTATTTCCATTAAGAAACTATGAATTCCATCTTGAAAATATATGTTCCATAACACTAAATGTGGTTGCCCAACATACTGAGGTTTTCACCGTAACTTTAGATCTCACTCCTGATATATCAAAGCAACCTACACTTCATGATTAGGTCCATTATTCTCTTAGGATTAAAAGTTCATGTAAATATAAGTCATGAGATTTATAATTCAATTTACAGTTGTTCCGAGAATAATAAATCTCATAGCTATCCAGTTCAATATGTCTTAATCTTAAAACATTTCTGATGATGCAAAGAAGATCAGTAGGCTGGATGCTTCGGACTTGAAAGGACTACTGGTTCTCTCTGCGGCTTGAAAAAAGAAAGAAAAGCGAATCAAAGGCGACCGGGGCTGCCGGCCAAAAACCCTCTGATGGCAAAGTTAGTTTTTCTCTCTATGTTATCTGAGTTCCAACTTTTTTGGAGTAAAAAATGAACATACCTTGGCCTTGTCTGAAATAGCCTTTATATAGTGTTCTTATAGGCGGTTATCAAAATTGGAACTTCTCCTAGATTCAAGGAGAGGTAGAAATCAAACGTAACTTGCATAACCGTTTAGAAGTTATGCTTCTGTTCCACAACGGATACCCGACAGTTATGCGTGGGATAAGAAATTACCACATTATATTCGGAGATTTTCCTAAGTATGATACTCTCATCCTAGAATTCCTTAGTTGAGTATGTTTTGGCACTTGCGCAAAGGCTGCCTTGTCTGACAGACACTCCTTCAGGACGAGGTTATCTGCGCTCTGGACGAGTGCCTATTTTCTGGTGGTGCCTACCTCGTCCAGAGCTCTTTTTGCTTGGACGAGGTAGCTGCAGGTAGGTTCCGAAGGGTGTTTACAATTCCAGACGGGCTACGGACGACCTTTATGGACGACTTGGAGATAGGAAAAATCAATATCCCATCATCGCCTGCATGTGCTCGTCCATGGCCAGCATAGCTAAGTAGCATTCTCTGGCGGCCAACTGGTCTCCTTGTACCTGGCCTACTCCGTGCTTGGTTGGGAATTTGATGGACAGGTGGTAGGTAGAGGTTACCACTTTCCAGCTATTCAAAGTTAGCCTTCCAATAATTGCATTATATGACGATGCACAATCAACAATGAGGAAATTTACCTCCTTGGTTATCTGCTGCGGATACGTTCCGACGACCACTGGCAACGTGATGGTGCCCACAGGTTGTACCTTCATTCCTCCGAATCCTACCAACGGCGAGTTCACTGGTCGAAGCTGATCTCATCCTAGCCTCATTTGTTGGAATGCGGGGTAGTAGAGAATGTCTGCAGAGCTGCCATTGTCTATAAATACCCTCCTGGTCGTGTAGTCAGAGATGAGTAGGGTGATGACTATCGCGTCATCGTGTGGGTGGTGAATTCGTCCTGCCTCTTCGTCCGTGAACGTAACAGCTTGTTGGTCTACCTCCCTCGTCCTAGGAGGTCGTCCAGACAGTTGGATGTTCTGCACCACCTTCAGGTATGTCTTCCTTGACTTGGACGACTGCGCCGTCGAGTTTCCTCCTACAATTACCCTTATCTCTCCTAGTGGGGGGCGCGATGATTCTTCCACCTTGGCCTTCATTTTCTCATCTCTCTGGTCTCGTCCAAGGAAATTCCTCAATTTTCCCTATCTAATGAGATTTTCTATCTACTGCTTCAAGTCAAAGCACTCGTCTGTATCATGCCCATGGTCCTTGTGAAAACGGCAGTACTTGCTACTATTACGCTTGTTGGGGTCTCCCTTCATTTTGTCTGGCCACTTCAAGGATGGATTATCCTTGATCTGCATAAGAACCTGCTCTAGTGGCATAGTCAGGGGCGTGTATTACTGATTCCTCGTCGAGGAACTGGCCTTCTTACCATCCTTATCTCTCCTCTCGTCTACCCGAGCTTTCTTTGGACGAGGTCCTTGATCCGAATAACGATGGTGACCCGCTTCTGAACGTTCTGCCCTTTTTCTCTTCTTGGCTATGATAGCGTCCTCAGCGTTCATAAAATTCTGGGCCGAATGGACGAGATCGGCCATGGTCTACGGTTCCTGCTCGTAGAGCTTATGAATGAACAAGTCAGAATTGACCCCATTGTGGAAAGCGGCCAGTAATAGCTTGTCATCCATCTCGTCCACCGTCAGGGCCTCCCTATTAAAACGGGTGATGAAGGATCGCAAACTCTCATTTTCCCCTTGCTCTATGGTCGAGCATTTGGAGGAGGAACGCTTGTGACGCTGTCCTCCAATGAAATTGTTGACAAACAACTTACTCAACTCTTCAAAGGATCCCACCGAGTTTGGGGGTATCTTACCAAACCACACTCGTGCCAGTCCCTTAAGTGTGGTAGGAAAAGCTCTGCACATAATCTCGTCCGGGACTCCCTGTAGGTGCATGGTCGTCTTGAAAGTTGCAATATGATCGTAAGGGTCGCGATTTCCATCATACGAGTCCAGAGAAGGCATTTTGAACTTTGGAGGTAGGGGGTGACTGTTGATGGAAGCCGTGAAGGGGGAGTCCGTTCGGTGAACCATATCATCCACTGGGTTCACTCGCCTCATGTTTTCCCTCATTTCATCCATGGCTTTTCTCATCTGGTCCATCTCTTTTTCCAAGTGCGGCACCCTTCTTGAAACGGTACCCCTTGTTTGATCTTCGGACTCTACATTTTCCCCTCCTCCTTCCTGACTTGGGGCCCTTCCCTCCGTGTGCCCTTCTTGACGCTGCCTCCTGAGGTTGATCTCCCTATTTAACTCCTGGTTCTGACGTGTCAGTTCTGCAATAGCGACAGCCATGGATTGTATGTGCTGAATAGAAGGCGGTTGCATTACAGGTGCTGATCTGCGATCGCGAAGGGGATTGCTGGATGCATCCCTACTCTCCTGGTGGCCTGGGCTAGTAGCCCTTGATCTTGTTCGAACCATTCATCCTTTTGTCTGGGATAGAATAACTTTTTACAACAAAACACGATTGAAGCAAAAAGGACTGAGTAGTGTTTGTATGCTCTGCCCTTGCGTTTTTCCCCACAGACGGCGCCAACTGATGATGCAAAGAAGATCAGTAGGCTGGATGCTTCAGACTTGAAAGGACTACTGGTTCTCTCTGCGGCCTGAAAAAAGAAAGAAAAGTGAATCAAAGGCGACCGGGGCTGCCGGCCAAAAACCCTCCGATGGCAAAGTTAGTTTTTCTCTCTATGTTATCTGAGTTCCAAATTTTTTGGAGTAAAAAATGAACATACCTTGGCCTTGTCTGAAACAGCCTTTATATAGTGTTCTTATAGGCGGTTATCAAAATTGGAACTTCTCCTGGATTCAAGGAGAGGTAGAAATCAAACGTAACTTGCATAACCGTTTAGAAGTTATGCTTCTGTTCCACAACGGATACCCGACAGTTATGCGTGGGATAAGGAATTACCGCATTATATTCGGAGATTTTCCTAAGTATGATACTCTCGTCCTAGAATTCCTTAGTTGAGTATGTTTTGGCACTTGAGCAGAGGCTGCCTCGTCTGACAGACACTCCTTCAGGACGAGGTTATCCGCGCTCTGGACGAGTGCCTATTTTCTGGTGGTGCCTACCTCGTCCAGAGCTCTTTTTGCTTGGACGAGGTAGCTGTAGGTAGGTTCCGAAGGGTGTTTACAATTCCAGATGGGCTACGGACGACCTTTATGGATGACTTGGAGATAGGCAGAATCAATACCCCATCAATTTCAATATATCAACTAGAAGTCTTCACTTCCATGATCAAGACAAATCATCTTAGTTGATATGTTATAGTCTTTGCTGATGAAATGCCCAATTTCATCACCGACTACGAACTACAATTCTAAGTTTACAAAGAACTTGTGATTTATATCTTTTGTGACTTTTCACATAAATTACATACTATGAATCTCATGGACTATATGATAATGTCCAATATTCATGTTACCATTATTTTAGATTATAATAAAATAACTTTATTAATACAACATTAAGTCATACATAATGTTATACATAATGTCATACTTAGCATCATACAATAGGATTTAAGGGCACTAATCCTAACAATTGTTAGGTGCATGCTAGTGTGTGTGTGTGAGTTAGAATAAAAAATTGAGTGTGCCTTTAATAGGACTAAGATATAAGACACAATGATGGGAAGCCAACCTTAGGTGGTGACTCCTAAGGTTCCTAAACCATGGCAAAAACTAGGTGGTGACTCCTTCCCATGTGTCCATACTCTCAATGCTTAAGGGTTCGTACTATAGCAAAGAACTCCGGCCCATAGGTCGACCATTTGCTTCGAGCTTCACAAACATTCTCACTAAAGAATGCAACTAGTCTGTTGTCTTGTGAAAGAACAACGCCTATCTTGACCACAGATGCATCACACTCCACCTGAAACACCTTATTGAAGTTGGGTAATGCAAATTTTGGTATAGTGTTCAACTTCTCCTTGATCAAAGCAAAGGTCTATTCTACCTCCTTTCCTCCATGAAAACCTCCCCTTCTTTAGACACTCAGTGATAGAGGCTACTATGCTACTGAAATCTCGTACAAACCTTTGATAGAAGGTTACTAGCCCATGGAAGCTTCGCACACCACTCACTGTCTTTGGGGTTGGACATTCTCTGACTGCACCAACCTTGTCCTCATCAACATAAATCCCATCCACATTGGCCACATACCCTAAGAACAACAACTTATCAGTTAAGAAGCTGCACTTCTTCAAGTTGATATACAACTCATTGGCTTGCAACACTGTCAATACTTCTCACACATTGTGGACTAATGAAGTCGCTACATAGATTAGGTCTAGGAACCATATATATAGCGCCCTTACATAGATGGACTAGTCTTACTACCAGAGTATGGGTTCGGAGTTTAGGTATGGGAATGGGAAGGTGTTAGGCACCAACCTTACCCAATTAAGGGTCGACTTCTAGTCATTGTGTCTTACGTCGTAATCTCATTAAAGGCTTATTCAATATTGTTATCTATACTCACACATACACTAGCATACATCTAGCAACACGGCATCAATCATCCCAAAAACTCTAACATACATTTATCATGGCAACTCACATTAAGCCTAGCGTACATCTATCATGCATATCATACCATCACATCCAAGGCAGCAAACAACAAGATATCACAAGGGCAGAAACATAAACACGGCAACATCAAAGAAACATGTGATTGCATTCTATACATCAAGAACACATCATCCAACCAAGTACGATCAACTCATAATTAAATATATATCCAATGTATGTTCATGTTGATGCATGACTTATCTTACTGCATCTCAGCACCTATGCATCAATGAATGGACATGTGAATGCATATTCATGGTATTAAAGAAAGAAAAGAAAAGAAAAGAGAACCCTAATCTAGCATGTTAAAGGAAAATAAACAATTAAATAGAGGAACAGAGACTCAAAAACATAAAAAGGAGCCAAAATAGAGGCATATGACACAAGGAAATAAAGGAAAAGAAGCAGAAAAACTCAGATTATGGTTTCTGGGCTGAAGTATGAGTGTGCATACATAAGCCTGCGTATGCGGGCTAGTTGTATGCTTACACATACGTCAAGCTTGCATGCGCAAACATGCCCCCAGAAACCCTAACCTAGAAACTCAAAAACATAGAAACAAAATAGAAATGAAAACTAAGGAAACTAACAACCTAATATGGTTCTAATATAAAAATAAACAACCTAAACTAACAACAAAAATATTCAAAATAAACTGTAAAGTCGTGATTTCCAACTAGCTTGTGTTGGCTTTAATTTTATGCCAAATTTGATTGTAATTTTTTCAACCATTTTCCTAAATTTATATGGATTTATTTGTAAGGGACGAGTGAGAGAGATTGGTGAAGTATCAAGCTTCAAAGATGAATTAGCGCAGTTCATGACTAACTCGTGAGAAGAGTAACCCATGAAAGACCACGTGTAAAGCACATGACTAGATGCTAAAGAATCATGCTAGGCTGTCATGTTCACGAGTAGTTCGGGAGAAAGGCCATCTCGTGAGGTACACACGAAACTCTCTATTTGGCAAAAAGATAACGTGCTTTACCAAATTCTTTACCCACACTATAAATACCCTCATTACCCATGAATTGTAAGGAGTGCTTTTCAAAGAGAAAACTCCACAAAAGATACTTGAGAGTTAGAGATTGTTATACCCATAATCATCTACACATTTCCTTATAGTTTTCCTCTAGACCTACCTCTCCATCTCTAGATCCTTAATAGGTTCTTAGCCCAAACACTTACCACACCTAATTTGAGTGTTAAGTGAGGTTTTGGTGCTGCTAGAAAGCATTGGAAGGAGCCATTTAGTGGTGGATGCAAATGGGTGGAATTATGGGATCCAAAAAGCTGGAGAAGACAAGATTCTGAGAAGCTTGTTAGTAGCAGGAGCTTGGAGGGCTCAAGTACATGTGATAGACAAGGCTTGGAGGGTCTTTTGTTATTCGCGTACTCCAACTTTATTCTCTAGTGGATTGATTTCGGCTTGGAGGGTCATAGAAAGGTTTTTCGTAGAGTTCTTCGGTTTCCTCTTCGATAACACGTCTTGGTGTTACCTTGTGTTTGCATCTCTCTTCCCTACTCTATAAGCTTTACTTTTATTGTTCATAGTGGTCGGATATGGATTATAGTAGTGTTATCGGTTCATTGCGCATATTTACTCTTGTTTCACACTTTGTTTAAGTTAGAATAAAAGAAACCTAACCGCAATTTTTAATTTTGGGTTTGAACAAGTTCTAGTGTTTTCACACTAAATTGAGCTTTCAATTGGTATAAGAGCAGGTACACTTGTTGGATTTCAATATCCGTGTGTGATCCAAGACCCCATTTCAGATGGATAGATCTCAATGTTCGGATTAGTGCCCTTAAATCATATTGTATGACGCTATGTATATTATTATGTATGACTTAATGTTGTGTTTAATAAAGTTGTTTTATTATTATCTAAAATAATGGTAACGTGAATATTGGGACATTATCATATAGTCCATAAGATGCATAGTATGTGATTTAGTCACAGAATATATAAACCACAAGTTCTTTGTAAACTTAGAATTTTAGTTCTTAGTCGGTGATGAAATTGGGCATTTCATCTGTGAAGACTATAACATATCAACTAAGATGATTTATCTTGATCATGGAAATAGAGATTTCTAGTTGGTATGTTAATATATTTTAAGAGTTAAGACATATTAAACTGGACCGCTGTGATATTTACTATTCTCCTAACGATTAAATGAATAATAAACTTACGACTTTTATTTGCATGAACTCTTAATCCTAAGAGAATAATGTACTTGATCGTGAGGTGTAGGTTTCTTTGATATATTAGGAGTGAGATCTAAATTAATAATCAAAACCTCAGTATGTTAGGTAGCCACATTTAGTGTTGATGGAACATATATTCTCAAGATTGAATTCATAGTCTCTTAACGGAGATACAAAATATTCCATTGAGATAAGTTTAACGGGTTTGGTTATTCAGAGAGTTAGCCCTAACCACTTTAGTAAGGAGTTACTAAAGTATATATTTATAGAATTGGATTTCATAAATATATGATGAATAATTTAAAGGATTAAACTGGGTACTCAAAGAATTAAGATGTAGCAATTTACAAAGTGACAATCTACATTTACGACTTTGTATTACTACGAATATTTTATGAAGGGGTTGCATGTACAATAAAGTCTTGGGATATAATTTATAAATAAGGCCTAGAGTGCAATTATATTTATTTAGTGATATTAAATATAATTAATGGTAACTTTGGACTTGTCAAGAGTTAAGAGAAAAACCCAAGGCCCATTGGAGCTAGTGTCTTATATGTCCCTTTTGGTCCCACTCCAAGCCACACACTTAAGCTCAATTGGAAAGGCCCAAAAGGCCAGCCCAATTAGATAATCAGTTAGATACAAAGGGAGAAATATACAGAATTTTCTATAGTGAATTGTAAGAACACGATTGTGAAGTGTTAGACACTTCAACATTCTCCCTTTGAAAACTGATTGAGAGACCACACATCTTGGGCATTAGTGGAATTGGAGTGAAAATTGAAAGTGTTCCCAAGTGCTTCTGATCTTCGGGTTTTGAAATTCACTACTCCAAGGTACACTCTCTTGTTCTTATATTCTGAAACTTACACAGTGCATGTTAACATTTATGAATGAAGTAGATCTGATATTTTTCCGCTGCGTATGTTTTGTATGCGATACAAACATATATTTTTTCATCAAATGGTATTAGAGTGGTCTTCATTTCGTATCTATTTAACATGTTCTAAGTTTTGGAATTAGAGACAATAGTTTCATGTTGTTAGAAATTAGTTTTCTGCATGGTTGTTGAAATTATTGTTTGATAAAAACTGATATTGATGTTATGATCTTGTTTAATTTTGAGTTTAAGTATGTTAAACTGGACTTTAAGGCTATAGCATCAATGAAATTCAGTTATGATATCAATTTATGTCCATTATGTTCATATGATGGTTGTTTTGTTTATGAAAACGTTAAAAAACTGTTTTAGAAAAATTTTGGAAAATTCAAAATTCGCGAAGCTTGATCGATCGAGAATCTGTTGAGAATCGATCGAGTTGGCAGCAGTTTTCTCGACCGATCAAGGATCTGTCGAGCATTAATCAAGCTTCAAAGAATTTTTCTTGATCAATTGAGAATCTGTTGAAGATCGATCAAGCAGTCAAAACTTTTCTCGATCGATTGAGGTATATTCTCGATCGATCAAGGACTGAGGATCCAGAATTTTCTCTAAGTGTTTTTTGCCTATATAAAGTGCAAGGATGTGTGTAATTAGATTATGCATGTTTTATATTTAAAAACCATTAATTTAAAATATCTAGTGGGAGAGAGATACAAGGGTTGGATCTCATGGCCTCCATTGTCGGTTTATAGCAGTGTGATTAAGCACATCGCATTGGCGTATATATCTTGCTCCCTTTAGAGGGTGTTTAATTCATGGTACTACAGACTAAACTTCTTAATGATGGATAATATGTGTTTTTCCATTAAGAACGACCACGCTACTGTGGAGTTACTTAATGACTCACATAGAATTCAGTCAATGGTGTACACTAGACTAAGTTTAATGTAAACCTCCCTTCGGAGCTATGTCATTATTACTTAGAGGCTAAAGGAAAAATGACATATTATTATTGTTTAATAAGAGTTATCATGATAGCACTAATAATGAGAATAGTTCTCAATCAATCATAGTGTTTATAATTTACTTGCTTCCAAGGAATTTTAAACATGGGATTGGGTTGTCGTTGCATATATTATTTTATGGTTTTATTAAGGTTCCATATTATATGTTTATATGCTAAATTGATAATGTCCAGTTTCCTTATTATATTCATGTTTATTTTTTTCAGATTTTATCACGGCATCATTTAGCCCATTTGTTTCTATTCTTAATAAAAAAAAAACTGATTGGATCCAACTATATTGACTGGAAAAGAAATTTGGACATTGTTTTAACTACTGAAGATCACAAATATGTGCTTACTCCACCATGTCCTAGCTTTGCTTCATTAGATGCTTCTCTTGAGGAAAAACAGCGATATGATCGTTGGCAGAAATCTAATGAGATGGCCAAGTGCTACATCCTAGCATCAATCTCAAATGTTCTACAACATCAAATGCAAGATGTAGAACTAGCTTCGGACATTATACTAAGTTCGAAGGAGATGTTTGGTGAGCAAGGCCGTTCAGCAAGGTAAGAAACCATGAGGCAAATTTATAATACCAAAATGGCTTAAGGTAGTTCAGTGAGAGAGCATTGTCTTACAATGATCTCTAATCTGAATACATTGGAAGTTTTAGGTGCCGACATTGATGGAGAATCCCAAGTGGATATGATACTCCAGTCACTACCTGAATCATTCAAGGAATTTAGACTTAATTATAACATAAATGAAAAGATTTATTCTAGTACACCACAAGATACTAGTCATAGAAGATATAAATCACAAGTTCTTTGTAAATTCAGAATTTAGTTCTTAGTCGGTGATAAAATTGGGCATTTCATCTGCGAAGACTATAACATATCAACTAAGATGATTTGTCTTGATCATGGAAATGTAGATTTCTAGTTGGTATGTTGATATGTTTTAAGAGTTAAGACATATTGAACTGGACCGCTGTGATATTTATTATTCTCCTGACGACTGTCAAATGAATAATAAACTCACGACTTCTGTTTGCATGAACTCTTAATCCTAAGAGAATAATGGACTTGATCATGAGGTGTAGGTTGCTTTGATATATCAGGAGTGAGATCTAAATTAACGATCAAAACCTCAGTATGTTGGGCAGCCACATTTAGTGTTGATGGAACATATATTCTCAAGATGGAATTCATAGTCTCTTAACGGAGATATAAAATATTCCATTGAGATAAGTTTAATGAGTTTGGTTGTTCAGAGAGTTAGACCTAACCACTTTAGTAAGGAGTTACCAAAGTATATATTTAAGGAATTGGATTTCATAAATATATGATGAATAATTTAAAGGATTAAACCGGGTACTCAAGGAATTAAGATGTAGTAATTTACAAAGTGACAATCTACATTTATGACTTTGTATTACTACGAATATTCTATGAAGGGGTTGCATGTACAATAAAGTCTTGGGATATAATTTATAAATAAGCCCTAGAGTGCAATTATATTTATATAGTGATATTAAATATAATTAATGGTAACTTTGGACTTGTCAAGAGTTGACAGAAAAGCCCAATGTCCGTTGGAGCTAGTGTCTTGTTGGTCCATTTTGGTTCCACTCCAAGCCACACACTTAAGCCCAATTGGAAAGACCCAAAATGCCAGCCCAATTGGAAAGACCCAAAAGGCCAGCCTAATTAGATAATCAGTTAGATACAAAGGGAGAAACATATAGAATTTTTTGTAGTGAATTGTAAGAACACGATTGTGAAGTAGTGTGTAAGAAATGTTAGACACTTTGACATTCTCCCCTTGAAAACTAATTGAGAGACCACACATCTTGGGTGTTAGTGGAATTGGAGTGAAGATTAAAAGTGTTCCCAAGTGCTTCTCATCTTCGGATTTTGAAATTCACTGCTCCGAGGTACACTCTCTTGTTCTTATATTCTGAAACTTACATAGTGCATGTTAACATTTATGAATGAAGTAGATCTGTCATTTTTCCGCTACGTATGTTTTGAATGCGATACAAACATGTATTTTTCCATCACTCAATCCATCAATGCACCTCCTTACTTTGATGGGAGTAATTATGCTTTTTGGAAAGTATGTATGTGTGCTATTCTATGTGCTATTGATGAGGCCGTTTGGGATTCTGTTGAGAATAGGTGGGTAAGATCCACAATAGCTCAAGCTGAATGGGATAAGGTTGCACTTACTTTGGCAAACGCCAATAGCAAAGCTATTAATGCAATCTTTTGTGGTGTTTCTACTAATGAATTCCACAAGATATGTCATGTGAAGATTGCCAAAGAGGCGTGGACCATTCTTGAGAGAACCTACGACAGAACCAAGAAGGTTGAAGACACCAAGCTTCAAATGCTCACTACTTGATTTGAGGAAGTGAAGATGAGTGACAATGAGTTATTTGATTCATTTTATAGGAGACTCAACGAGGAGGTCATTTCCAAGCTCAGTCTTGGTAAGAAGTTTAAAGATGCCAAAATGGTGAGGAAGATCTTGAGATCCTTACTCGAAAGCTTCCAAGCTGAGGTCACCACCATTTAGGAGAGCAAAGATTTGGATGAGATCAAGATTCAAGAGCTTGTTGGCTCTCTTCAAACTTATAAGCTTGGACTACCCTCTCATAAGTCTAGAAAATCACTTGCTCTCAAAACCATAAATGAGAGAACCAGTGATTCTTCCGATAAAGACGACATTGAAAAAGTGGTGGCGTTTCTTGCAAAGAACTTTGAAAATTTTCTCAAAGTGAAGGACAATGAGAAGTGATTTGGCAAAGGGAAATTCTCATCCTCCAAAACTGATAAGAAAGACTTTAAGAAGAAGGATGGGAAAGACTCATCATCAATTCAAGGAATTGTGTGCTATGGGTGTAATGACCATGGACATCTAAAGAAAGAATGTTCAAACTATTTGAGAGGAAAAGGTACAGTGCGAACAACTACCCTTAGTGACTCGGAGAGCTCAAACTTCGATGTGGAAGGAGAATGTGATAGTGATGGTCACTATTCAACTTTCATGGCGATTACCACAGTTGATTCTAAAGATAATTTGAGTGATTTGGTTGATGAACTTGGTTTACACTCTAAAGTCGAAGAAGTTGATGTTTCGGATGATGAGGATACATACCTCAACGAGGGTGGGAAGAATCTTTAAGAAGTGTATGATGCATTGCTTGAAGATTGTGGCAAATATGCTAAGGTTGCTAAGAGTGTTGTTAAGAAGATGAAGAAAATTGAAGAAGAGCACAAATCCACTCTTGTTCAACTTAAGGATGCCAAGTGTGAAATTGAAGAGCAAAAGGAAGATTTAGGGAATGTTTATTCCAAAATCAAGTTTCTCGAGCTTGAAATAATTTAGGCAACTGTCAAAGTGGAACACATCTCCACCAAGAAACTTGACAGCGTGTTCTCCTCTCAAAAGCCTTCAAATAACGAGACCGATTTGGGCTACACCGGTGAAGCAAGCTCAAGTAGCAAACCCAAAAATGAGGTGAAGTTCGTGTTGACCAATAATGTAGAGAAGCCCAAGGCTAAGATCCCCACTATTGTGAAGAAGGACATTGGTCCAAAACTAAAGGCAAAAGGGAAGGCACTGCCTAAGGGTCAAAGAGGACCTCAAGTGAAGCATTTTTGTCATCATTATGGTGCACGAGGGCATACAAGGCCAAATTGCCTCAAGCTTCAAGCTCTCAAGAGGGTTGGTTCTCTACGTAGTCAAGAAAACTCAAGAAGAATGCCAAAGGGAAATCAAGCAAAAGGAGAAAATGAGGGTTAACTCATTGGAGACATTATAGAGATGTTGAAGAACATTTCATTATGCCTAGCTAGCTTCATCCAGAGGTTTGAGAGTTAAGTCGGTCGTACATTTCATTATAAGAACCTCACCCAAAACACTTATGTGGTGTGGGTGAAGAAGGGTACTCATGCAAGATCACTCAGTATGCCCATGCATTAATACTTCCAATGTTTTAAGGTCATAGTTTCATGCATCATGGCATATGCATTTCTCTAGAGTCATTGCTTCCATCCTAGCATATTTCTTTTATAGGTCTTTGTTTTGTTTGCCTTGTTTGTTGATATTACTTTATTGTTTCATTTTTTAGTGTGTTGAAAAATTAAAAAACCCATAAAAAATAAAAAATCTCAAAACGTTTGATCGCTTGTGTTGTGTATGTCACATGTTGAGTTTGGCCTAGTACCTTTGTACTAATAGTGTAGTGCATTTACAAGTTTAGCTTGTTATGTATGGACATATTTTTAAGTGTGAGCGATGTCTAGAAATATACATTTGATTGTAGTAAATAAATCTTCATGCTTGTCATGATGATTAGTCAATAGTCTTGTTTAATCTTGATACTTGTGTAGACTTGTGCCTATATATCTCCTCACATTTATTTTATTTTTTTGTCAAAAAGCTCTACAAACGTCAATCTCTAAAAAGAGAAAGAACTGAAAAAACTTTGATTCAAAAACTAGTTTGACTAGGAAAAGGTAGAGCAAATTGTATTCAAAATGTATGATGCCAAAGTCAAAGGCTTATTCCTCAAAGAAATATATAAAAAAAAAAAAATTCATGGCATCACTGCTTAAAAGTTGAGTTGTATAGATCAAAAAGTATGAAAAATGAAAGCCAAATGAAAAGCTTTCAATCAAATGTAAACACTTTGGTGGGGGGGGGGCATATATGTTCATTTCTACTAGAGAGATAGATCACTTGACTTCATGCTAGTTCTGTATGACTTGATTGAATTGATCATTGAAGCTTCATACTAGACTGTGGACTAGTTCATACTTGATTCACATACACAACACACAAGACTAATATTTAATGAATACCTATTTCATTTGTGTGATTATACGTGTTCAAATGTGATTTATGCATACTCAATTTCCTTATGATCAAACCCAAAAAGATTTTTGAGTGTTTTATTTGTTTTTGAAAGTGTTTTTCTGTATCACTTGTGTTTTGAAAGTTTTTCCAAAAAGCCAAATCTGTTTGGTTGAAAAACTTCCTTAGAGGCATTTTCGCAAGTAAGTCACGAGTAAGTTATCTTGAAGCTTAGTTGTGAAAATGAGGAAGCTAATTTTCATTTCTTCCAAAATTTTACACAGAGTTTCGCAACTCCCTAGTAACTCCTTTGTGAGAAATAGCTTCTCACGAAACTTGCCTTGTGCATTTGAGGCATTTCACGAGTAACCCGCGAGTACTTCACGAGTAGCTATTTTGCAAAATAAGCGGTTTTCCAATTTTTAAAATGGAAAACAGTGACAGTTTTTCAAAAACTTCTTTTTGCCTTTTCCGTGCCTCTCAACCCAAAACACATTTTTCACTTAAATCAAAACCACAAATCGTTGGATTTCAACTCTAAGACTTCTCTAAGGTATGTTTTAACATCTTTTACACTTTGATTCCTTAGATTAAGCCTTAGATTCTTAATTTTATAGGGTTGGGATTATTTTGAAAGGGGTTGGGAAAATTTCAATTCTTGTCAAATCTTTTCAATTTTTTATTGGGCTAAGTCCTATTGTGTTTGGTTATGTTTGTATTGGCCCCTAGTGGCATTTTAACATGTATTTAGGCAAGATTTACATATGTTAATGCATTGTTTCACATATAAGTGTAGTGTGTGAACTTTAAGATTTACATGTTTTGATCATTGGTTGTGTGTTTTACACAGTTTGCCCCATGAGTGCTTGTTCATGCATTACTCATGCATCTCACATGAGCACCCAAGCAAACTTGATGCACACACCCTATCACTTGACATGTTTTGCATTTACTTATGCTAGTTAAGCCTTTTTAGACCTTTAGCACTTATTAACATGTTCTTGTGTATATGTTTGCATGTCTATTTCCATTTTAGGGCAATTTTTCTTAATTTGTTCGAGTTTATGGACTAACTTGTATCTAATCAAGTTTGGTGCCATGTTTGTGTATGGTTTGTGTGCTTGTTCTTTTTGTAGATGTCTCCTCATAAGTCATCAGCAAAGAAATCAGCAAAGCATCCTCGTTACTCCCCTGATTCATTAGCAATGGTGATGCTTGTTAGGATTAGTGCCCTTAAATTCTTTTGTATCACGCTATGTATGTTATTATGTATGACATTATATATGACTTAATGTTATGATTAATAAAGTTGTGTTATTATTATCTAAAATAATGGTAATATGAATATTGAGACATTATCATATAGTCCATGAGATGCATAGTATGTGATTTATGTGAAAAGTCACAGAAGATATAAATCACAAGTTCTTTGTAAACTCAGAATTGTAGTTCGTAGTCGGTGATGAAATTGGGCATTTCATCTGCGAAGACTATAACATATCAAGTAAGATTATTTGTCTTGATCATGGAAATGGAGATTTCTAGTTGATATCTTGATATGTTTTAAGAGTTAAAACATATTAAACTAGACCGGTGTAAGATTTATTATTCTTCTAACGACTGTCAAATGAATAATAAACTCACCACTTATATTTACATGAACTCTTAATCCTGAGAGAATAATGGACCTGATCATGAGGTGTAGGTTACTCTGATATATCAGGAGTGAGGTCTAAAGATATGATCAAAACCTCAGTATGTTGGGCAACCACATTTAGTGTTGATGGAACATATATTCTTAAGATGAAATTCATAGTCTCTTAACGAAGATACAAAATATTCCCTTGAGATAAGTTTAATGGGTTTGTTATTCAGAATGCTAGGCCTAACTACTCTAGTAAATTGTTGCTAGAGTATATATTTATGAAATTGGATTTCATAAATATATGATGAATAACTTAAAGGATTAAACCGGGTACTCAAGGATAAGACGTAGTAATTTACAAAGTGGCAGTCTACATCCATGACTTTGTGTCACTACGAATATTTTATGAAGGGGTTGCATGTACAATAAAGTCTTGAGATATAAATTATAAATAAGGCCTAGAGTGCAACTATATTTATATAGTGGTATTAAATATAGTTAATGGTAACTTTGGACTTGTTAAGAGTTGACAGAATAGCCTAAGGCCCATTAGAGCTAGTGTCTTATTGGTCCCTTTTGGTCCCACTTCAAGCCACACCTTAAGCCCAATTGGAAAGGCCCAAAAGGCCAGCCCAATTAGATAATTAGTTAGATACAAAGGGAGAAACATACAGAATTTTCTGTAGAGAATTTTGTAAGAACACCATTGTGAAGTGGTGTATGTAAGTGTTAGATACTTTGACATTCTCCCTTTGGAACTTATTGAGACACCACACATCTTGGGCGTTAGTGGAATTGGAGTGAAGATTGAAAGTGTTCCCAAGTACTTCTGATCTTCGGTTTTGAAATTCACCGCTCCAAGGTATACTCTCTTGTTCTTAAATTCTGAAACTTACATAGTGCATGTTAACATTTATGAATAAAGTAGATCCGTTATTTTTTCCGCTGCGTATGTTTTCTATGCGGTTTAAACATGCATTTTTTCCTTCAAATGGTATCAGAGCGGTCTTCATTTCGTATCTGTTTAACATGTTTTGAGTTTTAGAATTGTTGACAATAGTTTCATGTTGTTAGAAAATAGTTTTTTGCATGGTTGTTGAAATTATGGTTTGATAAAAACTGATATTGATGTTATGATGTTGTTTAATTTTGAATTTAAGTATGTTAAACTAAACTTTAAGGCTATAGCATCAATGTAATTCAGTTTTGATATCAATTTATGTTTATTATGATCGTATGTTGGTTGTTTTGTACATGAAAACATTAAAAAACTGTCTGAGGAAAATTCTGAAAAATTCGAAATTCACAACGCTCGATTGATCGAGAATCTGTCGAGCATCTATCGAGCTGACAGAAGTTCTCTCGATCGATCGAGGATCTGTCAAGAATTGATCGAGCTTCGTAGAACGTTTTCTCAATGGATCGAGAATCTGTCAAGGATTGATTCAACAACCAGAACTTTTCTCGATTGATCGAGGTACATCCTCGATCGATCGAGGACTATGGATTCAGAATTTTTTTTCTAAGTGTTCTTACATATATATAAAGAGCAAGGCAATGAGTAATTAGTTCATGCATGTTTTAAATTTAAAAACATTTATCTTAAACATCTAGTGGGAGAGAGATACAAGGGTTGGATCTCACGGCCTCCATTGTTGGTTCATAGTAGTGTGAAATATATGCTTTATCTTTGCCTCGAGCTTAGCATTCTATGCGGAGAGTATTTATTTCATGGTCCTACAAGATTGGATTTCTTGGTTTATAGTGGTTTGATCAAATACCTTGTCTTAGCTTCGAGCTTTGCATTCCATGCGAAGGGTGTTTTATCATGGTACTACAAAATAAGCCTGTTAAAGGGATGAAATATGGCTACACATGATTCTAGAAAATGGTATACACTAGACTAAGTATTATAGTATCCTCTATGCTAAGTTCTTAATATTATTACTTAGAGGCTAAATTTAAAAACGACATATTATTAGTGTTTGATAAGAGTTATCATGATAGCACTAATAATGAGAATAGTTCTCAATCAATCATAGAATTTAATGTTCACTTTATGCTGAGGGATATTGAATATGGGATTAGGTTGTCGTTGCATATATTATGTTATGGTTTTATTAAAGTTCTATACTATATGTTTATATGCTAAATTGATAATGTCTAGTTTACTTATTATATTCATGTTTATTATTTTCAGATTTGAACATGGCATCATTTAGCCCACTTGTTTCTATTCTTAATCAAAACAAACTGACTGGATCCAACTATGTTGACTGGAAAAGAAATTTGGACATTATTCTAACAGCTGAAGAGCATAAATATGTGCTTACTCAACCATATCCTAACTTTCCTTCATTAGATGCTCCTTTTGAGGAAAAATAGCGATATGATCGTTGGCAGAAATCTAATGAAATGGTCAAGTGCTATATCCTAGCATCTATCTCAAATGTTCTATAGCATCAAATGTAGGATGTAGAACTAGTTTCGGACATTATGCATAGTCTGAAGGAGATGTTTGGTGAGCAAGGTCGTTCAGCAAAGCAAGAAACCATAAGGCAAATTTATAATACCAAAATGGCTGAAGGTAGTTCAATGAGAGAGCATTGTCTTACAATAATCTCGAATCTGAATACATTAGAGGTTTTAGGTGCCGACATTGATGGAGAATCCCAAGTGAATATGATACTCCAGTCATTACCGGAATCATTCAAGAAATTTAAACTGAATTATAATATGAACAAAAAGGTTTATTCTTTGTCTGAATTAATGAATGAGTTAGTGGTAGCGGAAGGCATCCTTGGTACTTCTAGTGTTGAAGCCAATGTTGGTGAAGCTTCTACTTCTCAACCTATGTCGAAAGGCAAGGGTAAGAAGAAAAATAAGAAGCACTTTACTAAGCAAAAAGGTAAGCAAATTGCCTTAGGGGTTGCTGACAAAGGAAAGAAGCTAAAAGGAAAGTGTTTCCATTGTGGTGAGAAAGGACATTGGAAGAGGAATTGTCCAAAGTTTAAAGCTTCCTAGAACAAGGGTATGAAAAGTTCTTTTCTTCTTGAAATATGTTTGGTACAGAATCCCACGGATTCCTGGTGTGTGGATTCAGGTTGTACTAATCATATCTACAATTCTTTGCAGGGGTTCCAGGAGACCAGAAAGCTGAATGAAGGAAAATTGTTTCTTACCTTAGGGGAGGGGAGTAAAGTTCCAGTTGTATCTGTTGCAGTGCTTAATTTGTGTTTTAGTTCTAGGGTTTTAATATTGGAAGACTGTCTATTTGTACCTAATATTCGTAGGAATTTAATTTCTGCAACTTATTTAGGTAAACATGGGTATTGTATTATCCTGAAAGACAATGTTGTAATAAAGAAGGATAAAATGTTTATCTGTTCTGGCAATATTGTGGATGGTCTTTATATTTTAACTCCTGATAAGCATGAATTATACAATTCTGAATTAGATAATAATTCACATGTGAAATCATTAAAGAGAAAGTTTCCTTCTACTAGTGAAGCATATCTTTGGCACTTGCATTTGGGTCATATTAATTCAAACAGAATTTAAAGACTTATTAAAGATGGACTCTTAGGGCCCATGGACTTTGATGAATTTCTAGTTTGTGAATCTTGTTTGGAAGGTAAAATGACCAAACGACCTTTTAATGCAAAAGGTAGAAGAGCTAAAGATTTGCTAGAACTAGTACATTCAGATGTATGTGGTTCTATGTCAATCCAAGCAAGAGGTGGTTATGAGTATTTCCTCACCTTCACTGATGATTACTCTAGATTTGGTTATGTGTACCTAATGAAACGGAAGTCCAAAGCTTTTGACAAGTTCAAAGAGTTTAGGGCTGAAGTTGAGAATCAATTGGGTAAACGCATAAAAGCCATTCAATCTGATCGAGGTGGCGAATATCTTCTTGGAAACTTCAAGGATAACTTGACTGAAAATGGGATTATATCCCAGTTGACTACTCTTGGAACTCCATAACAAAATGGTGTAGTAGAAAGAAGGAATAAGACTCTTTTAGATATGGTTAGATCCATGATGAGTTATTCAACTCTACCAATTTCCTTTTAGGGATATGCTTTAAGTACTGCAATATATCTTCTGAATTTAGTACCTTCAAAGTCTGTTCCTAAAACACCTGTAGAGTTGTGGAATGGGCGTAAGCCTAGTATGAGACATCTCCATATTTGGGGTTGTCCAGCACGTGTTAAAAGGAAAGTTTGACAAGTTACAGTCTAAAACAGAAGTGGTTTTCTTTGTAGGGTATCCAAAAGGAACAGTTGAAGGTTTATTCTATAGTCATAAGGATAATAAAGTGTTTGTTAGCACAAATGCCAAATTCTTGGAAAATGACTATATGAATAATTTTACTCCTAGAAGTAGAGTTGTCTTAGCTGAAATGAATAAACCTGTAGTTAAACAACCAATGGATGAGGCTAGGGATGATGTGGTTGTATTAGATACACCACAAGATACTACTCATGAGATGTCTAGTACACAGATGCCTCGTCATAATGGGAGAATTGTTTGGCCTCTTGTGAGATTTATAGGTTTGGGAGAAACTTATGAAGCTATCTCAAAAGAGGCTGAATTAGATCCCTACACTTATGATGAAGCAATAAATGATATAGATGCACACCATTGGGTCCAAGCTATGACATCTGAATTTGATTCGATGTATTCCAATCAAGTTTGGGATCTTGTAGAGGCGCCTAACGGCATTAAACCTGTTGGTTGCAAATGGGTTTACAAAAGGAAGAGAGGGATAGATGGAAAGGTTGAAACCTTTAAAGCAATACTAGTAGCGAAAAGGTATACACAAAAAGAAGGCATTGACTATGATGAAACTTTTTTGCCAGTAGCCATGCTTTTATCTATTAGAATTCTCTTATCCATTACTTCTCATTACGATTATGAGATTTGGAAAATGGACGTCAAGACTGCATTTCTTATTGGCAATCTTGAAGAAGAAATCTATATGTTGCAACTAGAAGGTTTCATAGCAAAGAACCAAGAGCATATGGTATGCAAGTTGAAAAGGCCCATTTATGGACTTAAGCAAGCATCTAGGTCATGGAACATCAAATTTGATCAGGAAATCAAATCATTTGATTTTGAACAAAATCTTGATGAACCATGTGTGTACAAAAGACATCAAGATAAAGTAATAATGTTCTTAGTGATTTATGTTGATGACATTCTACTCATTGGAAATAATGTTAGGGTAATGTCATCGGTTAAAGTTTGGTTGTCAAGCCAATTTGATATGAAGGACTTGGGCGAAGCTAACTATATTCTAGGGATTAAGCTTTGGCGAGATCAAAAGAATATGATGTTAGGTTTGTCACAAGCTGGATATATAGATAATGTTTTAGAACAATTTAGCATGCAAAACTCCAAGAAAGGATTACTTCCTTTTAGACATAGAGTTCCTCTGTCTGATGACCAAAGGCCTAAGACTCAAGAGGAAGAAAACATGATGAGACAAGTTCCTTATGCTTTTACAGTAGGAAGTCTCATGTATGCCATGCTTTGTACTAGACCAGATATTTGTTATTCAATTGGCATGGTCAGCCGATATCAATCAAATCTAGGACCTAAACATTGGCAAGTTGTAAAGCATATTCTTAAATATCTACGGAGAACGAGAGATTATATGCTTGTTTACCGTTGTGAGGATTTGATTCCCATTGGCTATACAGATTTAGATTTTTAGTCGGATCTATATTTTAGAAAATCCACGTCGGGATGTGTTTTCAGTTTGGGAGGTGGAGCCATAAGTTGGAGGAGTGTTAAGCAATCTTGTATCGCCAACTCCATCATGGAAGCCGAATATGTTGCTGTTTATGAGGCAGTAAAGGAGGTTGTTTGGCTCAAGAAATTCCTTTCTGATCTTGGTGTTATGAGAATTGAGCAAGTTCCTATTACATTGTTCTACAACAATAATGGAGTGGTTGCACAATCCAAAGATCCAAGGAATCACAAGAAAGGAAAGCACATAGAAAGAAAGTATCACATCATTCGAGACATTTTTGCTCGTGGAGATGTGATAGTAGCAAAGATTGATAGTACAAAGAATCTAGCGGATCCTTTTACCAAAGCCTTGCCCTAAAGGACTTTTGAGTCACATTTGGAGGAGATGGGAGTTAGATTAGTGCACAATAGTCTTTAGGGCAAGTGGGAGATTGTTAGGATTAGGGCCCTTAAATCTTATTGTATCATGCTATGTATGTTATTATGTATGACATTATGTATGACTTAATGTTATAATTAATAAAGTTGTTTTATTATTATCTAAAATAATGGTAACATGAATATTGGGACATTATCATATAGTCTATGAGATGCATAGTATGTCATTTATGTGAAAAGTCACAGAAGATATAAATCACAAGTTCTTTGTAAACTCAGAATTATAGTTCGTAGTCGGTGATGAAATTGGGCATTTCATCTGCGAAGACTATAACATATCAAGTAAGATGATTTGTCTTAATCATGGAAATGGAGATTTCTAGTTGATATGTTGATATGTTTTAAGAGTTAAAACATATTAAACTAGACCGGTGTGAGATTTATTATTCTCCTAACGACTGTCAAATGAATAATAAACTCACGACTTATATTTACATGAACTCTTAATCTTGAGAGAATAATGGACCTGATCATGAGGTGTAGGTTGCTTTGATATATCAGGAGTGAGGTCTAAAGATACGATCAAAACCTCAGTATGTTGGGCAACCACATTTAGTGTTGATGAAACATATATTCTTAAGATGGAATTCATAGTCACTTAACGGAGATACAAAATATTCCCTTGAGATAAGTTTAATGGGTTTGTTATTCAGAATATTAGGCCTAACTACTCTAGTAAATTGTTGCTAGAGTATATATTTATGAAATTGGATTTCATAAATATATGATGAATAACTTAATGGATTAGACCGGGTACTCAAGGATAAGATGTAGTAATTTACAAAGTGGCAGTCTACATCCACGACTTTGTGTTACTACGAATATTTTATGAAGGGGTTGCATGTACAATAAAGTCTTGGGATATAATTTATAAATAAGGCCTAGAGTGCAGCTATGTTTATATAGTGGTATTAAATATAGTTAATGGTAACTTTGGACTTGTCAAGAGTTGACAAAAAAACCCAAGGCCCATTGGAGCTAGTGTCTTATTGGTCCCTTTTGGTCCCACTCCAAGCCACACACTTAAGCCCAATTAGAAAGGCCCAAAGTCCAGCCTAATTAGATAATCAGTTAGATACAAAGGGAGAAACATACAAAATTTTCTGTAGAGAATTTTGTAAGAACATCATTGTGAAGTGGTGTATGTAAATGTTAGATACTTTGACATTCTCCCTTTGGAACTGATTAAGAGACCACACATCTTGGGTGTTAGTGGAATTAAAGTGAAGATTGAAAGTGTTCCCAAGTGCTTCTGATCTGTTTTGAAATTCACCGCTCCAAGGTACACTCTCTTGTTCTTAAATTTTGAAACTTACATAGTGCAAGTTAACATTTATGAATGAAGTAAATCCATTATTTTTCCGTTGTGTATGTTTTGAATGCGATACAAACATGCATTTTTTCCTTCAATGCTAACACTGCCTTCATCGATCATTACAAGAATGCATCGATTGTCAAGGAAAGGAGTGTAGACATTGAGTCCATAGAGAACACATTCATTCCAAAAGTGTTCATGGAAAGGACATGGACAAAATTGCTGAATCCTATAGGTGATGTTTATGAGTGCATCATCAGGGAATTCTTTATGAATGCATTTGTGGAAGGCGACCACACCAACTACTGGTAAGGGGGAGAGAGTTCACAGTCTCAAGAGAGTCAATCCAAGAGCTACTAGAGATTCGCCCAATGACTTCGGACTCCTCTCTACAATATGATGAGAGGAAAGAGAAGCTTGAGCCTCTTGTGCAAGTTCTTAGAGGTCAGCTCAAGAAGAAAGCCTTGTACACGATTGAGTTCTCTCTTAAGATGAGGGCATTGGCCTATATCATGATCTTCAACTTTTATCCGGTGAAGAATTTGACATCCTTGTCAGGGCCAAGGACCGTCTTCCTCCATGACCTCTTCACTCACAAAGAGATTGAAATATGTGGTCACATTTACCACCTCTTCATCAAGCGCATCAAGAAGAGAAAGTCAAGGCTAACTCTACCATTACTAAGCTTGTCATATCTCTAATATCAAGGGCAAGGGTGAAGATTCCAAGTGGACTCTCGGTCAAGCAAAAGGAAGAGCTAATTAGTGAGCACGCAATTATCCAGAGTAAAGCTCACATTCCCGATCTAGAAACTAGTGCATCACAAATACCAAGATATAAAGCTACAGAAGAAGGTGGCAACACTGAAGTTGAGATTGATCGATTCACTCATGTACTAAAGGATACTCCATAGCCTTCTTCTCAAGCACAAGCTAAAGCACCCGACTTTCTTGATTTGATACCTAGAAGGGTAGAAGAAATGCATGCTACGCTGACTGCACACATCAACTACTCCACGAGGCAGTTTACATACCTTCAAGGCCAAAGTACTGCTCTCTCTTCTCAGATCCAAGGCTTGGAAAAATCAGACTCAAAGTCTGGTACTTTCTAGGACCTTTGGCCATTCCAGTTAAAAAGGGGGAGTAGATTAGCTTGAGGGGGAGTATAGACTAAGGGGGAGTAGTAAAACCATTGGTTTATTTTGGTGGTTTATGATTTTATAATTTATGTTTATTTATAGTGCTTTATTTAAAGCTTTGGGTACTTTAGTTTAAAATGCAGTTTTTCTTTAGTACTTTGTATATCTTGGTTTTTATAGCCGTTTCTTGATACTTTTAGTTATCTATTGCATCTTGCTTTAGTTTATTTAATGCATTATGTGTTTGTTGGACACATAATCAATTTTTGCATTGATCTTAATTGCATTGTGTGTCTAGATGATCATTTACTTGTTAAATGTTCATTGTGGTCATTCCTTAATGACTGTTCTTGTATGATCAAGTTATGCTTTATGTTCATATATCTCTTGTTTATCTTGATTACATATTACTTGTTCTCTATACATGCCTCTTGTTCTATTTGTCTCGTGCTTCATGAAGTTTATTTGTTATGTGAAAGTGTTTCAGGATACAAGTGTATATGATTCAAGTGCTTCACAGCTTTTAGATTTAGATGTGAGTGAGTTTTGCCTATGTTCCCAAACTCACGTTTAAGTCTAGAGTCTGTTTCGGGTTTCTATCGCGAAATAGCCAAAGGGGGAGATGATAAAGTTGTGATTTCCAACTAGCTTGTGTTGGCTTTAATTATGTGCCAAATTTGATTGTAATTTCTTCAATCATTTCAGTGTATTTATGTGGATTTATTTGTAAGGGATGAGTGTGAGAGATTGGTGAAGAATTAAGCTTCAAAGATGAATTAGTGTAGTTCGTGACTAGCTCACAAGAAGCTTAAGAGAAGAGCAACCCATGAAAGGCCACGTGTGAAGCACATGATTGGAAGCTAAGAGTCACACCAAGCTATCAAGTTCGCGAGAAGGGCCATCTCACGAGGTACTCGCGAAACTCTCTGTTTGGAAAAAAGATAAAGTGCTTTACCAAATTCTTTACCCACACTATAAATACTCTCATTACCCACAAATTGTAAGAGAGTTTTTCGGAAAGAAAACCCTAGCAAATACACTTGAGATTTAGAGAATGTCATACCCACAATCATCTACACATTTCCTTGTGGTTTTCCTCTACTCCTACCTTTCCATCTCTAGATCCTTGAGAGGTTCTTAGCCCAAATACTTACCACACCTAATCTGAGTGTTAAGTGAGGTTTTGGTGTTGTTAGGAAGCGTTGGAAGGAGCCATTTAGTGGTGGATGCAATTGGGCTGAATTGTGGGATTCGAAAAGTTGGAGAAGACAAGACTGTGAGAAGTCCATTGGTAGCAGGAGCTTGGAAGGCTCAAGTAAATGGGGTAGAGTAGGCTTGGAGAATCTTTTATTATTCGTGTACTCCAACTTTATCTCTAGTGGATCAATTTCGACTTGAAGAGTTGTGGAGAGGTTTTTCACCGAGTTTTTCGAATTCCACTTTGATAACACGTCTTGGTGTTATCTTATTTTTGGATCTCTCTTCCCTACTCTATAAACTTTACTTTCATTGTTCATTGTGGTTGGATATGGCTTAGAGTAGTGTTATCTGTTCATTGCGAATATTTACTCTTGTTTCGCACTTTATTTAGGTTAGAGTAAAAGTAATCCAGCTGTAATTTTTAATTTGGGGCCTGAACAAGCTCTAGTGTTTTCACACTAAATTGAGCTTTCATAAACAAAACAACTTCTATTCTTAAACATGCATTGGATCTAACAACAGACAAGAACATACTTAACACATCATAACATATTCATCAACATATCCAAATATTCAACTTTCTAATCAAAATATGGTGATACACAACAAATCAAAACTAAACCGAATCAAAACATGCAAATGTGTTGTGTGGGAGTTTTGGAATAAAGAATTAGGATTTTAAAGAAGATAGAGGCCGAAAGACTACTCTCCTTAGCTAGGGATTTGATTGGAAGCATAAGATGAGTATTTATAAGTTAAAATTAGGGTTTTCAAACTTTTTAATGATCTTTGGATGTTCTCAATGGTCCATAGGCTGGCCCACATCAAAGCATTATTTTTTGGGCCCTTAAAATGAAGTTTTAAAACCCAAAAATTTCAGACTATGTAGTTGGCCCTATTTCAAATAGTCAACACAATTAATTTGAGTCTAAATTAGGAAAAATTTATGTTCAAATTATGTTGTCTACATTCCAATGAAATAAACCTTACTCAAAAATTCTTTGTGGATCAAAAGTAATGGTCAAAATAATGAGCAAAAGTTATTTTTCATTATCGATTTCAAAGCGATTTAAGCAATTTTGAGTTGTGATTTATTCAAAACTATTATGAACTCTTTAGTTACCCTTAGTTGACATATGTCAAGCTCATTATGGGGTCGGGAACTAAAATTTATTAATGGGTACAAAATACGGTGTCTATAGATGCCCTTCTTTTAAGTTTGCTCAAACTACAAGTATAGTTAAAAGCTTGAAATTGTAAGTTAATAAATTTTGAGTCTACACACACATTACACACAAACACACAAACATGCAAGCAACCATGCAAACATGGGGCGTGCGTAAAAAAGGTGATTGGTGCACTTCCAACAAGCAGTGTGGAAAACCACATAAAGGAAAAACTAAGATATTTTCGAGTTTTAAGGACTCTACCTTCATGAGAGACATACATGCAAGCAACCATGCAAAAAAGTAATGTACTGTAAGAAAACCAGGGATGTTTTCGAGTTTTAAGGACTCTTCTTTCGATTTTTAAGGACTTTACCTGAAGTTAGGGGGACCACTCGAAGCGAGAAGTTTACATCCAAACACAAATAGGCCATTCAAGAATGAGAAATTTACTCCAAAAGGTACCACTCAACCAAGCAATATACGTCCGAACACAAACAATGTTGGGGTTTATGCCCTAAAATCCAATTTATTAGCATGTCATAAATAATTAAAATTTTTAATTATATGAGACTATTTATAAATGAACTAATGGGACATTATCTTAGTCCATGAGATGCATTGTATGTGATTTATGTGATTTAGTCACAGAAGATGTAAATTACAAGTTTCTTGTAAACTCAAAATGTAGTTCGTAGTCGGTGATGAAATTGGGCGTTTCATCTACGAAGACTATAACATATCAACTAAGATGATTTGTCTTGATCATGGAAATGGAGATTTCTGGTTGGTATGTTGATATGTTTTAAGAGTTAAGACATATTGAACTGGACTGCTGTGAGATTTATTATACTCCTAACGACTATCAAATGAATAATAAATTCCACGACTTCTATTTACATGAACTCTTAATCTTGAGAGAATAATGGACCTGATCATGAGATGTAGGTTGCTTTGATATATCAGGAGTGAGATCTATTAGTCACGGTCAAAACCTCAGTATGTTGGGTAGCCACATATAGTGTTGATGGAACATGTATTCTCAAGATGTAATTCATAGTCTCTTAGTGGAGATACAAAATATTCCCTTGTGATAAGTTTAATGGGATTGGTTATTCAGAGAGTTGGGCCCAACCACTTTAGTAAGGAGTTACTAAAGTATATATTTATGAAATTGGATTTCATAAATATATAATGAATAACTTAAAGGATTAAACCGGGTACTTAAGGATTAAGATGTAGTAATCTTTAAAGTGGCAGTCTACATCCATGACTTTGTATTACTACGAATATTTTATGAAAGGGTTGCATGTACAATAAAGTCTTGGGATATAATTTATAGATAAGGCCTAAAGTTCAACTATATTTATATAGTGGTATTAAATATAGTTAATGGTAACTTTGGACTTGTCAAGAGTTGACAGAAAGGACCAAGGCCCATTGGAGCTAGTGTCTTATTGAAGCCTTTTGGTCCCACTCCAAGTCACACACAAGAGCCCAATTGGAATGGCCCAAAAGGCTAGCCCAATTAGATAATCAGTTATATATATAAGGAGAGAAACATACAAAATTTCATTAAGGTTTTTATAAGTCTCTTTTCATAAGTATTTTCATTAAGAACATAAAAGGTATGAAATGGTTTGTATGTGAGTGTTGGACACTCTCCTATTCTCTCATTGGAAACTGATTGAGAGACCACACTTCTTAGGCATTAGGTGAAATTGGAGTGAAGATTAAAAGTGTTCCCAAGTGCTTCTGATCTTTGGTTTTGAATTTCACTGCACTAAGGTACATTTTCTTGTTCTTAAATTCTGAAACTTACATAGTACATGTTATTAATTGCGAGTGAAGTAGATCCATTAATTTTTCCGTTGCGCATGTTTTGTATGAGATACAAACACGTTTTTCCATGTATTTTCCAACAAATAGGCCACTCATGAATGAGAAATTTATACCAAAGAGATCACTCGAAGCAAGAAACTTTTACATCCAAGCATAAATGTGCCACTCAAGAATGAGAACTTCACGCTATGGGGACCACTAAAAGTGAGCAATTTGTGTCCAAACACAAATAGGCCTAAATATTTGAGAAATTTATGCCAAAGGGACCACTCGACCGAGCAATTTACATGCAAAAACAAATAGGCCACTCAAGAATGAGAAATTTTCACCAAAGGAACCACTTGAAGCGAGAAATTTACATCCAAACACAAACACGCCACTCAAGAATGAGAACTTTACGCCAAGGGGACCACTTGAAGCAAGCAATTTGCAGCCAAATACAAATAGGCCACTCAAGAATGAGAATTTATGCCAGAGACACAAATAGTCATACATAAGTCACACAACCACACAAGGTTTACAAAAACAGACACACAAGATTAATGCATACAACCAGTCATTATGTCTTACATCTTAATCACATTAAAGACACATTCAATATTGTTATTGAAAGGGCAAAAATGTATTGACCCCTTGCAAAAAATTAATTACCCAAGTTAATTAATTAGGTTCAATTACATGCAATGGTATGGTAGTACAAACAAATCACTAACTAAACTAAATGCAGCGGAAAATAAATTTGATGCGGGTGATTTGTTTACGATTGGGGAGAACCACCAAGGCACCCCTCCTGGTGATTTTAAGGTCACCACTCCCAAGAATCCATTATTATTAATCACAAGTGGTTACAAGTATAAGGAATCTTACCAAACCCTTTGGCCTATCCCAAAATACCAACCTACAGTTGAACCCTTACCCCAATACCCAATTGGATTTGTATTGTAGCACCAATCTTTCTGTTTAATGCACGAATCCCAGTACATGACTAACCAATGATGCACAGATCCAATACGTGACTAACTCCACAGCAACCTTTTGATTGATGTAGTCGATTTGCAACGGCTTCACATAGAAACACCAATAAGATCTTTAATGATTGCATGAGAGACTTTGTTTGGTTATAGAACCCATAGGCGTACAAGAAACGCAGCAATAACTCTTTCTTTTGTAGGAGGAGGCTAGGGTTTCAAGAAGAAAACCTTATGAAGCTCTCTAGAGTTAAGTTTTTCTATATCCACCTCCTTGTTTAAATAGGAGCTCAATCGACTCTCCCATTCCTAATAGGTATATACAAACCTTGGGCTTTCCTAGTCCAATAAGGATTATACAAACCCATAAACAAATAGCCTTTTAGAATAAAACATTGCTGGTTATAGTCTGAATCCTATAAGCTTGATAGATCGAGACATGTGTTGAGCTTTAATGAATCTCGACAGATCGAGCTTTTGCCGAGGAGGTATCGAGACTTGTAGATTGCACTTTTCTTAAGAAGAATAAATGTCATCTCCCATTTTTTGCAATCATCATCCCCTTATGTTGGTAGAGGAAGTACTAATAAGGTGGTGGAATGGTATAACCTTCTCACCCCTAAAACTAGAGCCCACATCTGAGAAGCAGGCTTCGAACCCATCATTGGCCTTCTTCTCGAGAGGTCCGCAAGCTCTACCTTGGTTTAATGCCTCATTGGAAGTTGGTGGGATACTTCCCACACCTTCCATATTGGTGAGAGGGAGATAACAGTGACTCCTTATGACTTTTACGCATGACCGGCCTTAGCTTCGAAGGGGCCATCATCAACCTGGACGGTGTGTCAAGCATCTAGCTGGGTCTTGACATGTTGGGGAAGAAGTACTCGACTATGACCATCCACTACCCAAGTGCCTCACTAAAAGGTGGTGGGATACTACCCACACCTTTCATATTGCATAGCATAAGATGATAGTGCCTCTTTACGACTTCTATCACATGACTGATGTTAGCTTCAAAGGGGGCATCATCAACTTGGATGGTGTGTCAGGCATTCAGTTGGGTCTCAACATGTTGGGTAGGAAGTACTCCACTAAGACCATCTGTTACTTCGACTTAGTGTCAAATTACATGCTTCTCCCATAAAGGACTACGAATGAGCGTGTTCGCATGGCTAGGGCTTTCCTTCTTCACTTGTTGGGTACATACCTCTTTGCCAATGGTGGGAAAACGGTGTCCATAAGGTGGTTAACCCTCTTTTAGGACTTTGGAAAGGCATGGAGGGCCAACTAAGGGTAGGCATGTCTCGCGCACTTTTACTCCACGCTCGACACTCTCAGCCAGGTTACTTTGCGCCAACTTGTAGGGCCTTAAAAGCTTCTTGAGGTCAGTTTTCCTTTTTATTTCTTGCATTTTAATTTGTAGCTTGTACTCTTTCAAACTGTACTATCTTGAAAACAGTCATCTTGCATCTGCCATCTTGCAAACTGTCATCTTGCATCTGCTATCTTGCAAAATTTTATCTTGCATTTGCCATCTTGCAAACTATCATCTTGCAACTAACCTATGGCTTATGCTTCCTTTTGCAATGGTGGGTGGTTATGTATGGCCTTATAACCCTAGGCATAGACCTAATTTTGAGGGAGTTTACTCAAGTGAGGGCCCACCTTACTAGGTTGACTTTTGATGAGGTAAGTTCCAAAGTTCTAGTTTTTCATGCTTCTTTATGAATTTTTCTTAGGAAATCCTTCTTCTAAACTCCTGTTATTATATGTAAACTAGACCCTATGGGCTGGCTAGACCTTTCTTACTTCTCAAGACTTGGAGTCCGTCACCCCTATTGCTTTAAAGATCACCCAACCCTTTGAAAGAGTGGACTTGAGGGCACTATAACTGGTGGAGAAGGTGTGGTGCCATTTGGTGGGTAGGGATAACCCCCAAATTTTGATGGACCCTCCTGAGTTCATGCTTTGCCACACTTCATGACCGATGTTGAGTACCACTTATGGGGGAGTGGCATTCCCTATACTGAGCAGCTTCTCGAGGGCTTGTACTATGAGGAGTTCAACACCACTTGGGTATGTGCTTAATCTTTTCTTCTTCTCTTCTATTTCTTTCACCTTGTTTGTCATGACTTCTAATGGTAGAAAACTGCAACAGGATAAGCCTCCTACTGGTGAGCTTATTGACCCTCCACACCTTCCTTGGATGGTCTATGGCTATGGCCCTAATGGTTTTTCTTGGGAGCGAGTTGTGCCCCGTAATCCTAATGTCATGGGCCATCCTTTTCCTACCAACACTTGGGTGTGAGTTCTTTCTTTCCTTTGTTCTTTCTCTTTTCTCCAATTCTTTCTTTTTATTTTGGTCATTAGCCCTTCTTTCTTTGAATTATAGCCCACTATCCAAGACCATGAGGAATTCGTATGGCTAGATGGGAATCTTAAGTTGGAGGTGACCAACTTTTTGAGGAATCTGTAAGGTCCTAGAGGAGTGGCTCACCCGGGCAATGGTGATGATGATATTGGTGGTGGTGGTGAGAAGAAGGATTCGGAGGCAACTCGTAGCTACCAACCAAGGAAGATGTGGCACCTTTGAGTACCTGCAATCTAACAAATACAGGCATACAACACACAACTTTTTTTTTTTTTTCTTTTATTGTTTTTCATCTCCTTTTGCAGACATTTGGATTAAGTTTGAGACAAAGGTTTGTATTTAAGAACATCTTTTTACATTTGTGCCTCTTGATTGGAACTTAGCATTTAATTTATAAGACATGTGATGAATTATATGTTTCTATACAACTTTGCATCTTTGATGCTTGAACCTTGTGTTTGGAATGTGTCTTAAATGATCCTTTAAGTCGTAGGAACCCTAGGAATGCCTTGGGGTGAAGAACCATGCTTAAAACAGGGGAGAATGGGCTTCTGCTCAACACTATGCGTACATGAGGATGAGCCTACGTACGCAACTTTGACTTTGCATACACAAGGTTAACCTTGTTGCGTGGGCCATGAATCAAAAAACACTAACCGACTTACTTAAGTATAAAAGTAGCCGTTTGAGTCCAAATCCCTTACCAACATATTCTCAACCCAGAGAGCAATTTTCTGAGGTCCCTCAATGGCAAAAAACTCTGCTCTTGATGGCTCAGCTTGGATTAAGAGGCTTGGTCCCAATGTTTAATCCCTAACTTTTTCCTAGGTTCTCAACCTAGCGGGATTCCTCTAATTTTGCATGGATTGTCTTTCGCTTTTTAACCCATCGAGGAATCTTATATCATCTTTCATCATTATTTTATTTTTTCTCACTCATGCTCTCCATTTTTTTCTTTTTTCTTTTTGGTTCTCTTCCTCTTCTCTTTCTCTTCTTTTCAGATATGGCCACAAGAGAGGCGTCGATTACTTCAACCTTCTACTATAACCCTCAACACCTATCTTTCTAGGCATCTTAGGAACCATCGGCTTCATAAAAATGATACAAACTTTGAAGCATACATAGAGCTCATGGGTCACCTCAAGGAGACCGACATTTAGTGGGTCATGGAGTGGCGACACATCTCAAGCATGGTCCATAGTTGCTACAAGGATTGTTGTGTGCCTTTAGTTGGACTTCGTTGTTGTTCATACTATTCCACTTGTCACATCTAAAGGCAATTTGGAGAACGTCAAGGAGTTTCTGATGATGAAGGTGCCTTCTACACTAAGGTGTTCACCAATAGGTTCATGGCAGGATTAGTGAGGCTTGGCCATGTTGCAGGGTGATGAATGGCATTGCCCCTTCTCGATACATCTACCCCACTGCGAGGGATGAGGAAGCTTACATGAGGACTAGCAAGAAAGCAAGGAGGACTAAGTGACCACCCTAATATGCCTCGCATTTTACTTTTCTGCACCTTTATGATTCTTATGTTTTTGTTTTTGAATTTAATAAAGTATTGGAATGTTCCAAATCCCCTATGAAAAAAATCTTACCATCTTTTAATTTGAGCAATAAGAAAATCTTTTTTATTATCTTTGCTTATTGTCATCTTCTTATTATTTTTTTTTATTTTCTTTTTCCTTTTCCATGGAATTTTTGTGCATGATGTCCCTTCAGGAATTTTCTCCATACCCATGGTCTTTCCTCTAACTTTTGCCTAGACCGCCTTTTCGGGTTTTCAATCAAGCGGAGATTTTTTGCCTTAATTTAAGCCTAGGCCGCCCTTTCCGGTTTTCAACCTAGCCAACTTTTTTTTTTCTTTCTAAATGTGGTATTTTTGGAGTCTATCCATGTTAATAGGGCGAAGCATCTCTTCCCCATCCAAATCTATGATTTTTGTGGCACCTTTAGACTTGATCATCTTAATGACAATAGGCCTAGACCGCCTTGGCTTCATCTTTCCTCTTAGATCAAAAGTCTCATCTCTAAGCACCTTTAGGACCAAGACCCCTTCTTTAAGGTTTCTTGATTTCACTTTCTTCTTAAATGCTTTAGCAATCCTTTTTTTGTACCCTTGTGCATGATATTGTCCCCTAGCCCTTTTCTATATCAAAGCCAATTGTTCATATCTTACCTTAGCCCAATCCTCTTCTAGAACCTTGGTTTCCACCAATACTCTCAAAGATTGTATTTCCATCTCAATAGGAAGCACCGCCTCACTACCATAAACCAAAGAGTAAACTGTTGCCCCAGTCGATGCACATATAGAAGTTTTATAACCCCATAAGGCAAATGGAAGCTTCTCAACCCAATCTTTGTATGTCACTACCATTTTGGCCAAGATATTCTTCATGTTCTTATTAGCTTGTGGTCAATACAGCAAAGACTTGTGGTGCTCAATGCCATATTCTTCCATGACCCTTTGGACCTCACCCTTGGACTGGGAACCATTATCGAATATGATCTATTGAGGTACAGCAAACCAACATATGATGTTATTTTCTAAGAACCGAGCCACATGCTTAGCCTTCAAAATGGAGTAGAAGGTTGCTTCCACCCACTTGGTGAAATAGTCAATTGCTACTAGAACATACTCATGCCTATTTGAAGCCTTAGGAGCTATCCCTCTAATCACATCTATGCCCTAAACCGAGAATGGTCATGGAGAAGTCATGCTATACAACTTAGTAGGTGGTACATGGTTTAAGTTGGCGTGTGTTTGACAATCATGACAACTATTCACATAGTCCACACAATCGGTCTCCATCATATTCCCGTAGTAACCTATTCTTAGGATTTTCTTGGCTAACATTCTTCCATTCATGTGAGGGCCACAAATCCCCTGATGAACTTCTTCAATTACCTATTCGGCTTCTTCCTTCTTTGAACAACGAAGGTGTATACCGTCAAAGGACCTTCTATGGAGCTATCCTCCACATAGAATGTATTGTGTTGCCATCATCCTAATGGAATGAAGTTCCCTCTTGTTGACACCATCTGGATATGCCCCTAGTTCTAAAAACTTCATGATGTCATAATACCATGGAACTTCCTATTCTTCTATGATCATTACTGGAGCTTCAGTCTTTCTTTTGTGCACTTCGTCATAACTTTGCTCAATTTCCAAGGGTCATGTCCATACTCCCTTAGGTATTTCAACCATGGAGGCTAAGGTAGTTAAGGCATTGGCAAACTGATTTTGAGCATTAGGGATGATTGTGTACTCAATCTTTTCAAAGGTCTTGGTAAAATCCTCTGAGTATTGTTTATAAGGCTTCAAGTGTTCCTCCTTCACCTTTCCCAACTTTTGTGCTTGAGCTATAACCAAGGTTGAATCTCCAAAGACTTCATCCTTTTTTACCCTTAATTCTCGAAGGGCTTCCATTCTGCCAATACAACCCTCATATTCAGCCACGTTATTTGTTACCCTCAAGAGTGATCAAGAGTATTCCTATTCCATTCCTATATTGGTTTACAGCTCTATCAATGTACATCTTCCATGTCCCTAATTCAATATCCAAAATGTCTTCATTTGGACAATCTTCTTTACCATCTTCCCCTTCAATAGGATTCTCGGCACAAAAATCTGACACGACGCTCCCTTTAATAGTTTTTCTAGCTACATACTTCAAATCAAATTCTACCAACAAGATCAACCATCTTGACAATCTTCCACTCAAAGTGGGTTTCTCGAAGAGATAGTTTAATAAATCCATTCTTGCTACCACCCTTATTTGGAATGGTAAAATGATATGCCTCAATTTCTGCACAGCCCAAACAAATGCAAAGCATGACTTTTATATGGGAGTGTACCTAGTCTTATAATCATGGAACCTCTTACTCAAATAGTATATGGCCCTCTCATTCTTGTCATCGTCTTCTTGTGCTAGCATACTTCCAGCCGCATCCCGTATGATGGAGAGGTATAGGAGTAAAGGTTTTCCATGTTATGGAGGCACTAGGATAGGTGGGTGGAGGAGATATTCCTTGATAAGTTCAAAGGCTATTTGGCACTCTTGATTCCATGTATGTGGTTCGTTCTTCCTTAGGAGTTTGAAGATGGGCTCATAAGTGGAGGTGAGCTTGGTAGTGAATCGACTAATGTATTGTAATCAACATAAGAAACCCTTTATCTCTTTCTCACTTTTCAGTGGAGGCATCTCTAATATGGCTTTGATCCTGGATGGGTAAACTTCTATTCCTCTATCACTCACTAGGAAGCCTAGTAATTTTCTGGAGTTTACTCATGTGGGCATGGGTATCAATATGATGTTGGGCTATCTTGGGATCAATTTCAAGTATATCTTTATAGGACTATGCAAACACTTCATGAAATTCTATGAGGAGATACTTAAGATCTTTTCTTTCATCTTTATTTAGGGTTGAGCCAATTTTAATTAAGCTTGAATTCTCATTATTGCCCGAATTAAAAGTTTCAAAAGTTGGTTCCAAAGGTTCAATTTTATTTTCCAATTGTTTATTAATTTCATTTTCAAATTCATTTGAATCATTTAAGTGTAGGATTTCAAAATTTTAGGACACCTCAAAATAAGCCAAATTAGAATTCATCTTATTGAAAATATGGAAAAGTACATCGGGATTTGCGTTAGAAAATTTCTTTTCCCCACTCTTAGAAAACCCTACCCAAGTCCAATTATTAAGTTGCCCCGCAGTAGGCACGTTGAATGTAGAAGGATCACTTGGCTACTTAATGGCGATGGCAAACACATCCCCTGATGGAAATATGCATATACGCAGTGGAAAAATGACGGATCTACTTCATTCATAAATGTTAACATGCACTATGTAAGTTTCAGAATTTGAGAACAAGAGAGTATATCTTGGAGCGGTGAATTTCAAAACCGAAGATCAGAAGCACTTGGGAACACTTTCAATCTTCACTCCAATTCCACTAACACCCAAGTTGTGTGGTCTCTCAATCAGTTCCAAATGGAGAATGTCAAAGTGTCTAACACTTATTACTGCACTTCGCAATAGTGTTCTTACAATTCACTTCAGAAAATTCTGTATGTTTCTCCCTTTGTGTCAAACTTATTATCTAATTGGGCTGGCCTTTTGGGCCTTTTTAATCGGGCTTAAGTGTGTGGCTTGGAGTGGGACCCAAAGGGACCAATAAGACACTAGCTCCAATGGGCCTTGGGCTTTTTTGTCAACTCTTGACAAGTCCAAAGTTACCATTAACTATATTTAATACCACTATAAAAATATAGTTTCACTCTAGGCCTTATTTAGAAATTATATCCCAAGACTTTATTGTAAATGAAACCCCTTCATAAAATATTCGTAATAATACAAAGTCATGAATGTAGATTGCCACTTTGTAGATTACTACATCTTAATTCATTGAGTACCGGTTTATTCCTTTAAGTTATTCATCATATATTTATGAAATCTAATTCCATAAATATATACTTTAGTAACTCCTTACTAAAGTGGTTAGGCCTAACTCTCTGAATAACAAACCCATTAAACTTATCTCAAGGGAATATTTTGTACCTCTGTTAAGAGACTATGAATTCCATCTTGAGAATATATGTTCCATCAACATTAAATGTGGTTGCCCAACATACTGAGGTATTGACTGTTACTTTAGATCTCACTCCTGATATATCAAAGCAACCTACACCTCATGATTAAGTCCATTATTCTCTCAGGATTAAGAGTTCATGCAAATATAAGTCGTGAGTTTATTATTCATTTGACAGTCGTTAGGAGCATAATAAATCTCACAGCGGTCCAGTTCAATATGTTTCATCTCTTAAAACATATCAACATACCAACTAGAAATCTCCATTTATATGATCAAGAAAAATCATCTTAGTTGATATGTTATAGTCTTTGTTGATGAAATGCCCAATTTCATCACCGACTACGAACTACATTTTGAGTTTACAAGGAACTTGTGATTTACATCTTCTATGACTAAATTACATAAATCACATACAATGCATCTCATGGACTATATGATAATGTCCCAATAATAATGTTACAATTATTTTTAGATAATAATAAAACAACTTTATTAAACACAACATTAAGTCATACACAATGTCATACACATAGCATCATACAATAGGATTTAAGGGCATACATCTTAACATCTCTCTCCATCTTCAGCATAGTTTCCATTGCTTCAGCATCCATGTACTCCACCTAGTCGACTTCTTTTGGAACCTCTTTTATCAACATGGTAGGCTTGTTAGGATGAGCGCCCTTAAATCCTATTGTATGATGCTATATATGACATTATGTATGACTTAATATTGTGATTAATAAAGTTGTTTTATTATTATCTAAAAATAATGGTAACATGAATATTGGGACTATCATATAGTCCATGAGATGCATAGTATGTGATTTATGTGAAAAGTCACAAAAGATATAATTCACAAGTTCTTTGTAAACTCAGAATTTTAGTTCGTAGTCGGTGATGAAATTGGTCATTTCATCTGCAAAGACTATAACATATCAACTAAAATGATTTGTCTTGATCATGGAAATGGAGATTTCTAGTTGGTATGTTGATATGTTTTAAGAGTTAAAACATATTGAACTGGACCGCTGTGAGATTTATTATTCTCCTAACAACTGTCAAATGAATAGTAAACTCATAACTTATATTTACATGAACTATTAATCCTGAGAGGATAATGGACCTGATCATGAGGTATTGTTTGCTTTGATATATCAGAAGTGAGATCTAAAGTCACGATCAAAACCTCCGTATGTTGGGCAGTCACATTTAGTGTTGATGAAACATATATTCTCAAGATGGAAGTCATAGTCTCTTAACGGAGATATAAAACATTCCCTTGAGATAAGTTTAATGAGTTTGGTTATTCAGAGTGTTAGGCCTAACAATTTTAGTAAGGAGTTACTAAAGTATATATTTATGAAATTGGATTTCATAAATATATGATGAATAACATTAAAGGATTATACCGGGTACTCAAGGAATTAAGATGTAGTAATTTTCAAAGTGGCAGTCTACTTTCATGATTTTGTATTACTACGAATATTTTATGAAGGGGTTGCATGTACAATAAAGTCTTGGGATATAATTTATAAATAAGGCCTAGAGTGCTACTATATTTATATAGCGATATTAAATATAGTTAATGGTAACTTTGGATTTGTCATGAGTTGACAGAAAAACCCAAGGCCCGTTGGAGCTAGTGTCTTATTGGTCCCTTTTGGTCCCATTCCGAGCAAGACATTTAAGCCCAATTGGAATGACCCAAAAGGCTAGCCCAATTAGATAATCAGTTAGATATTAACGGAGAAACATACAGAATTTTGTGATGTATGACACTATTATGAAAGTGTGTGCATGTGAGCGAATCACTCTCTTATTCTCCCTTGAACTAATTGAGAGACCACACTTCTTGGGCATTTGTGGAATTGGAGTGAATATTAAAAGTATTAATTCACCGCTTCAAAGTATACTCTCTTGTTCTTAAATTCTAAAATCTACATGGTGCATGTTATCAATTGCGAATGAAATAGATTCGTTAATTTTTTGCTGCATATATTTTGAATGAGATACAAACCATGTTTAATCCAACAAGGCTTCCCACTGAAAGTGAGCTTCTCATTTAAGAACATCTCCCATCCCGAATACACTTTCCTATCCTTACCTACCCAAAGTTCGGGAAAGCCACAAGAAGCAAAGTCTCTTCCTTCCTTCACAAAGTTTCCATTGTGGGTTTTAAAGTTCTTCTTGATTCCATCACAGCCTTCAAAGAATCCCAAACCTTTCTTGGTTAATTAAGTATTGAAATTGGGGAATTCAACCACCATCTTTCTTTCTTTTCCAAGACCCATACCAGGCATATACCCCATGTTCTTCATCATCGCAATCACCTCATGACTACAATATGGGACCAAATCTGAAGTATACCTTTTATCATTCAATCCATAATTAGCCATGTTTACAAATTCAAAGCCACTCATTTGGATCTCACTTCCTTCTTCCCCAAGTCCAGAAACCGGTGCTAGGTTCTCACCATCACTGAGCACTGCAACAATTCCTCCCTTCCATGGATTTTAATCTTTTGGTGTAGAGAAGAGGGGATAGCCCCCCCAATAGGATGAAGCCATGCCATTCATAGGAAAAAGGTTATAGTTAGGAGTGATGTCCACGATGTGGAACTCCACAATTGTTTCCAATGTGTCGATCTTGCAAGGAGCTTTGAAGGTTCCCATAACTTTCCTTGAAGTGTTATCATGAGCCCTAACAGTCAAAGGAGAGGGGATGATAGTTTCCATATCTAGACTAATAGTGAAAGCAGTCCCAAGAGGGCATACATTCAATGTGGATCAATTATCTATAAGCACCATTGGAACTTTGGCACCATGCACTCAATGGTGATTTGCAATGGTCTAGTGTGAGTGGCTTATTCGGGAGGAAGGTCCTCATCAGAAAAGGCAAGCAAAGGGTGAAATGGAGCCTTGACTTCCATGAGAGATATCACTTCCTGTGGTGTAGTTTCTATAGGCACCTCTTTCCCATTCAAAGCATCCAAGAAAGCATTACGATGCTTGTGAGAAGCCATAAGTAAACCCCATACCGATACATGAGCTTGAGTCTTCTTCAATTAACTTAAAACCTTATCTTCTTCTTCCTTCTCTTCTTTTCCTTTAGGTTCCATAGGCTTAAACCCTTCTCCTATGTCCCTACCACGACTGTCCTTTTCTAAGAAGGATGGTTTCTAATGTTTTTAACTCCTTGTAATGTTTGCCACATTGTCCTCTATGACTTTTTTCTTTAGTTCGGTTATTCCTCTGGGGAGTATCCCCCAAACAGCTACCAAATTCCTTAAAACCTCATCTTCTTCATCCTATATTGCTGGGACTTCCATGGCATTGACCGTGGACGCAACAGGAAAGTGTTGAAGTCACCACCTAGTTTTTACAATGGTCTAGGAACCATATATATAGTGTCCTCTCGAGGAAGGACCTTTTGATCTTACTACCAAAGATATGAGTTTGGAGTTTAGGTAGATTCTTGGGAAGGTTTTAAGCACCCAAGACTGCCCAACCCTAAGGTTGGCCTCCCATCATTGTGTCTTACGTCTTTACTCGTATCCTAAACTCACACACACACACACACACACACACACACACACTAGTATACATCTAAGCATACAATCAAGACATCATTCATCCCAAAACACATACATACCTACCCTTAAACAAAATACAGTCAAACCCACATGCACATGAAAAACCCTAGCATGTGAAACCCTATAAAGGCGACAACTTAATCATGGAAATCATAAAATCATTTAATCATCCATACTCAAAATCAAACATCATACAAACATATTCATCACAAAAGATGCATGTTCATATCAATGCATGACCTACTTTTACTTACCTTGTCGCAACTTAGCACCTATGACATCATTTATGGACATGTGAATGCATATTTATGGCATCAAAACGAAAGAAAACCTTAATCTAGCGTATAAGGGACAAAAAATATATAAAGCATGTGAAACAGAGACTCAGATACATGTATACTTATGAAAAGTGCTTAAAAAGAGGCAATACATATAAAACAAACAAACAAAACAAAGCAAAAACCTGAGTTAAGGCTTCTGGGCGACGACTTGCATACACAAACAGAGACCTGCATACACAAGCCAAATCCCACATATGCAAGATTTGACCTGCATACATATGCGTGTGGCATACCTATGCAGTTCAAAACCCCAACCCAGAAAAAAACTAGCAAAGAAACTAAGTAGAAATGAAAACCCTAATTCTAACAAACAAACATGCTCAGAACATAAAAGGAACTGTAAAACTAACCTAAACAAACATGCATAAATATAAACTAAGCAATAAAACAGGCTAAAATAAAGATGAAAGGAAAAAAGAGAGAAAGAAAGGGTTTAAGGGATACCTTAAACAAAAAGCTCTTCAAGCTTGATTTTTTTATCATTCCCCTCAGTCAAGTCTATCACAATTCAACAAAACAGTGATTAGAAACTTTAAACTTAAAAGATTGGGGCTAGAAAATTTCCCAATCAGATAATAATAACTTGAGGGTGTTTTGTGAAAAACTCCCTTTTGATTCACTATTTTCTACTAAATCTTAGGTTTTCCTTTAGGATTTTTTGTGTGTTTAGAAAATGCACCAGGTAAGGCTTTATATAGTGGAAAAAATGGGGTTTGGAATGGCTACCAAACGATGTGGGATTCATTCCAAACCTCAGCCATTATTCCAGAAGACCTGCCTTTTGTATGTTTTTGAAACCCTAGCTGTGTATGTAGGAGTGTGCCTGCATACGTAGAAGTGTGCCTACGTATGCACGCTTTAGCTCACATACACAGGCTGCTACCTACGTACGTTGGCCAAGAGCCACTTTGGTAATTTTTTCCAAAAATAGATTATGTTTTTCATTTGAACACTCCTCAAGTCAATTTGATATATGACTTGGGCCTTAGAGTTTGGGCATCATTGGGGAAAGGGGGCCCAAGTCGTAAGGGGTACAAAATGTGGTGTTTATAAATGCCCCTCTTTTATTTTTTTTAGCTTTGCTAACGAAATCAAAAGAATAAGAGACAAAACATTTTGTTTCGACGTACAATGCAGGCCTAACCCATGCACACAACACACATCATGCATACATAGGGCGGGGTACAACTCTAAAGTGTTGTGTGGGATTCATATGTCTGAAGTCCCACCTTTGTTGCTCGGGAAATGAGAAACAACAAGTTTCCTATCCTAGAACCTATTTTGCCACTTATAAGCAAATGGTGAGTGACTCCCTATCATAGAGTCACTTAAAAAGAAAAAGAAAATCAAACAAGGGCGCTCTTCGAGCTAACCCAACAAACAACAAAAGGATACAGTATATGTGGTGTCCATCTAGGGCTCTTGCCCCAAACTTCTCTGGGTGACTCGCTCCTCTCGTCTTCTTCACTTCTTTCTCAACCTTTTCTGGTGAGGCTCTTATCTCGAGTTGACCTTGGTCTCTTTCTCTATCTCTATCTCTACCTTTTTCCACTGTGCCTACATGTTCGATTCTTGGAGGATCCACTAGGGTGGTTAAAACTCGTTGAAAAGTAGGTATGTATGGGGAGGAATCTTCTTTCCTCTTTCACGACTTACTTGGGGATGTGAAACTTGCTGAGGAGTAGTAGAAATGGATTCGTTGAGGAGTGGTGTAACTTTTGTAGATTTGTGATCCACCGGGGAAGAATCCTTCGGTTCCTTCATGGTATGCTGAGGATTTTAAGAAACAATCATCTACTTCCTCACTAGGATACTTTAGGTGTACTTGATCCACTGGGGATAGTTTAGGTGTACTTGATCCACTGGGGAAGAATCTTTAGCTTCCTTATTGGGAATTGTTTGAAAATGCTTGAGTCAATCAGGAAAGAATCTGCCTCTCCATGGGGATGATGTTCTAGATATGCTTGATCCACTGGGGAAGAATCTTTTGCTTCCTTACTGGGATAGTATTCTTGAGTTTATGTGGTGAAAATGTTTTTGGGATGTACATGCTTTATTGGGGGAGTCTTCAGCTTCCTTTACTGCTCACTTCAGGGGGGGTCCTTGGTGACTTTATGCCTAATTAGGGCAATCTTGAGTTTTTTTTTTTTTTTTTAAGATTTTCTTTTACTATTCATGACTAAACTACATGTAGTTTAGTGGTGAGGCCTAAACTAAATGTAGTTTGGCCATCAGGTGTGTTCTCGCTTCTTCATTTTTTCCAAAAATTACCAACCGTTTCTTTTTCTTCTTTATTCTGTTTATCTCCTTCATCTCTTCACATTCTTCATAACTCTTCTTTTTTTTTTCTCTCTACAAAAACATCCTTCTTCTCTCCTTTCCTCCCATCATTTGATTCTTTCATTCTCTCAAAACTCCATAATTCTCTCATTTTCTCTCTAGACTCTCTTCATCTCCACCAATGGCACCCAAGGCCGAGAATTCTTCCTACGTCCGTTCCTGTGATGAATTTCTCCTCACCCATAAGAGTGGGGCAGTGAGGGGCCCCTTCCATTGACATATCGGCCCGAGAATCACATCCCAATGGCTAAATCTATAAGTTTTTCAAAATTTTCTCATTTTCTACTTTCTTTTTGATCTTCCATTTTGATGTGTTTTTTGGCCATGTAAATGCTTGGGTTTTGTTGTGGGACGGGTTTAGATGAAAGCCTGACACGTTTGGAACATGTTTAGGACTGATTTTGGGTGATATATGTTTGAAAATGTCAAAGGACTCTTCTTGTCTGTGCTTCTATGCGCGTGGGCTCGAGCCTGCATACCCAGCTTGGACTCATGCGTAAACAACTCTGTTCTTGCATAAGTAGGTTTGTTTTTGAGGCTTTGCGTACGTGGGTTTTAGCCTGCATATGTAGGGTCCTGTCTGCGTACGTGAGCCTTAACCTGCATACATGAGATGCTTAGTAGAGGCCTTACTTTGCCCATTTTCACTTCCTTTTCAACTGTTTCTCTTCTATATGTAATCTTAACACCCCTTGTTGTCATTTTTGTACCCAAACATCACTACATCTCTTTTTATCTTTATCCCTACATCGAAAATGACACTTTTCATCATTTTCACTTGAATCAAGATTCTAATGTTATCTTATTCTTTTGCAGTCCTCACCCCTTATACTGGTAGCAGAAGCACCAATAAGGTTGTGGAGTGGTATAACCTCCTAGTTCTTGAAACTAGGGCTTATATCCGAGAAGCGGGCTTTGAGCCTATCATTGGCCATTTACCGCAAAGGTCCTCATTGAGAGATGGTGGGATACTACTCATACCTTTCATATTGTTGAGCGGGAGATAATGGTGACTCCTTTCAACTTCTACCGAATGATCGACCTTAGTTTCGAAAGGGCCATCATTAACTTGGATGGTGTGTTAGGCATCCAGCTGGGTCTTGACATGTTAGGGTGGAAGTGCTTCACCAAGACCATCCACTACTTTGACCTAATGCTAGATCACATGCTTCTCCCACAAAGGATTGCAGAAGAGTGCATTCGGATGGCAAGGGCCTTTCATCTATAGTTCTTGGGAACTTATCTCTTTGCTAATGGAGGGTAAACGGTGCCCTTAAGGAGATTAACCCTCTTTCAAGACTTTGGAGAAGCCCAGAAGGCCAACTGGGGGTAGGAATGTCTTGCCTATATTTACTCCACGATTGACACTCTTAGCCGAGACACCTTGCAACAGCTTATGGGGCCTTGGAAGTTCCTTGAGGTTAGTTCTCTTTCCATTTCTTGTATTTTTATTTTTAGCTTGTAGTCTTGCAAGCTGTATCATCCTGCAAACTATCATCTTGTAAACTGTATCATCTTGTATCTAACTTGTGGCTTGTTTTTCATTTTGCAATGGTGGATTGTTAGGTATGGCCTCATAACTATGAGTGCCAATCTAAATTTAAGGAAGTTCTCTCGAGTGAGGGCCCACCTTGCTAGGTTAACTTCAAATGAGGTAAGTTTAAGAGTTTTAGTTTTCATACTTCTTCATGCATTTCCCTTAGGATACTCTTCTTCTAACCTTGCATCTTTATAGGTTAACTGGACTCCATGTATCGGCCAGCCTCTTCCTGTTTCTCTGGATTTGGAAGTTGCTGCCATCATTGCTTTATAGATTACTCGTCCCTTCGAAGGAGCGGGCTTAAGGGCATTCTACCTGGCTGAGAGGGTACAACGTCAATTGGTGGGTAGGGATGACCCACAAATTCCAATGGATCCTTCGGAGTTCATTCCTGCACCACACTTCATGACCGATGCTGAGTACAACTCATGGGGGAGTGGCGTTCCCTACACTGGTCGGCTCCTTGATGGATTCGATTATGACGAATTCAACATGACTCGCCTCATACCTTTCCTTACTGCTCAGGTATATGCTCAATCTCTTCTTCTTCTTTTCCTTTTACTTTTTTTTTTTTGTCATGGCTTCTAATGGTGGAAAACCATAGTAGGAGGAGCTTGCTATTGGTGAGCCCATCGATCCACCACATCTCCCTTGGACAATCTATGCTTACAACCTTGATGGCTTTGCTCTGGAGCATGTCATGCCCCATAATTCCAATGTTATAGGATACCCTTTTCCGCCAAACACCCAAGTGGTGAGTACTTCTTTCCCTTTGTTCTCTCTCTTTTTTTCCAGCCACTAACCCTTTTTTCTTTGAACTATAGCCCATCATCCAAGAGCATGAGGAGCTAGTATGGTTGGCTGGAAATCTCAAGCTGGAGGTGAACAACTATTCAAGAAGCTTGTACAATCCTGAAGGAGTGGCCTACCTGGGTGGTAGTGCTGATGATTATGATGATGATGATGGTGGTGATGAGGAGGATTCGAAGGCGACTCCTAGCTACTAACAAAGGAAGAGGCCACACCATTGATTACCTGCAGTCAAGACACATGGGCATACGACACACATCTTTGTTGCTTTTATTGTTTTTTATTTCCTTTAGTAAACATTTGAATTTAGTTTAAGACAAAGGGTTGTAATAAAGAAAATCTTTTTACATTTATGCTTTTAATTGGGACTAGTACTTGCTTTACAAGATATATGGTTAACTGTATGTTTCCCTACAACATTGCTTTTTTTATGCTTGAAATATGCCTTGAATGATTCTTTAGGTCGTAGGAACCCTATGGATGCCTTAGAGTGGAAAAACCATGCCTAAAACAAGAGAGAATGGGCTTCTACCAAGCTCTGTGCATACGTAGGGATCAACCTGCATATGCAGCTTTGACTTCGCATATGCAAGGCTGACTTTGTGTACATGGGCCACAAATCAGAGGAAACCCTAACTACCCTAATTAAGTATAAAAGTTGCCATTTGGGTCCCAAAACCCTCACCAATGTATTTTCAACTTAAAGAGCACCTTTCTGAGGACCCTAATGGCAAAAAACTCTTCGTTCGATGTCTTGGCTTGGATTAGGAGGCTCGATCCTAATTTTAGGGATTCCATCACCCTTTATGGTCTTTCTTGTGTCTTTCCATATCATCAAATAAAGGTAGATAAGCCTCTTCTTCTTGTTACTGCGAACTATTGGGTCCCTACTCGGCATGTTTTCCGCTTCAATAGAATAGAACTATACCCCACTATCAAAAAATTTGGTGCCATCACAGGTGAACCAGAGATTGTCGATCTTATCTTCCCTACCATGGGTGGGATCTCCTCTCACTACTAAAAGTTATGTTGGTCGTCGCTCTTGCTACGGCAAATAGGTAGTGCATCTTTGGCAAACTAAACCTTAGCTTTATTTTTGCACACTTTTCCTGCTCGACCTTTCCCAAGGGTGGAAGGCCACGTTCATACTTTCTTCGTGCCTTTTGCCTATATGCTCTTGCAAGGTACTTCTTTGTTCAAAAGTCATATTATGTGGACCTCCGGATGTGCATGGTGGTTTATGAGCTAAAGAAAGGTAACCTGTTGGGCTTAATCTTAGCGAAATCCCTCAATGATTTGGATGCCTTTCATAGGAAGGCTGTAAGCTTCTTTGTGGGAAGTCCTCTTCTTCTTTAGGTGTAATCCCTAACTTTTGCCTAGGTTCTCAACCTAGCAGGATTCCTCTAATTTTGCATGGATTGCCTTTCAGTTTTCAACCTATTGAGGCATCTTATATCGTTTTTCATCATTATTTATATATTTATTTTTCCACTCGTGCTCTCTCTTCTTCTTTTTTCTTCTCTCTCTTCTTCTTTTTTCTTTGCTTTTCCTTTTTTTTTCTCCCTCTCTCTTTTTTTTTTTTTTCCCCCCCAAATATGGCTATAAGAGAGGCTTTAGTTGCTTCAACCTCCTACTGTACCCCCAACACATACCTCCCTAGGCATTTTAGGGACCGCCGGCTTCATCAAGATGATATGAGCTTTGAGGTGTACATGGAGCTTATGGGCCACATCAAGGAGACCAACATTCAGTGGGTCGTGGAATGATGGCACATCTCAAGCATGGTTCACGGTTGCTGCAACAAGTACAACATGCCTTTAATTGGACTTCGTTGCTACTCAAACTACTCCACTTTTCATATCTCAAGGCAATTTGGAGAGCATCAAGGAGCTCCTAATGATGAAGGTACCTTTCAAACCGAGGTGTTTACCAACAAGATCTTGGGTAGGCTTTGTGAGGCTTGCCCACACTGTAGGGTGACTAAAGGTATTGCTTCTCCTCGATACATCTATCCCACTGTGAGTTATAAGTAATGGTTGGAAGATGATATGAAGTGGATTCTGAGGGATGAGAAAGCCTACATAAAGACTAGTAAGAAAGCAAGGAGGGCTGAGTGAACACCTTGATATGCCCCATATTTTACTTTTCTACACTTTATGATTCTTATGTTTTTGTCTTTGAATTTAATAAAGGATTGGAATGTTCTAAATCCCCTATGAAAACATTCTTGTTACCTTTAATTTAAGCAATAAGAGAATCACTTTTTTATTATCTTTGCTTATTTTCATCTCATTCCTTTGTTTTTTTTTTCTTCTCTTTTTCCTTTGCCATGGAATTTTTAACCATAACGTCCCTTCGGCAATTTTGCCATGCCCATAGTCTTTTCCCCTAACTTTTGCCTAGACCGCCCTTTCGGGTTTTCAATCTAACAGGTTTGCCTTAATTTTTCCCTAGGCCGCCCTTTTGGGTTTTCAACCTAGCAGGCTCTTTTTCTTTTCTTTTTTAATTTTTTTTTCTTTAAATGTGGTATTTCCGAAGTCTATCCAAGTTAATTGGATGAAGAATCTCTTCCCCATCCAAATCTATGATCCTCGTAACACCTCTAGACATGATCTTCTTAATGATTAAAGGCCCAAACCACCTTGGTGTCATCTTCCCTCTTGGATCAAAAGTCTCATCTCTAAGCACCTTTAGGACCAAGTCCCCTTCTTTAAGGTTTCTCGATTTCACTTTCTTGTTGAACGCTCTAGCAATCATTTTTTGGTACCCTTGTGCATGACATTGTACCCTAGCTCTCTTCTCATCGATCAAAGCCAATTGTTCATATCTCGTCTTAGCCCAATTCTCTTTTAGGACCTTGGTTTCCACCAATACCCTTAAAGATTGTATCTCCGCCTCAATAGGAAGCACCGCCTCACTACCATAAATCAAAGAGTAAGGCCTTGCCCCAATCGATGCATGGATAGAAGTTCTATAACCCTATAAGGCAAATGGAAGCTTCTCGGCCCAATATTTGTATGTCACTACCATCTTGGCTAAGATGCTCTTCACATTCTTATTAGCTACTTTCACAACCCCATTAGCTTGTGGTTGATATGGTGAAGACTTATGATGCTCAATGTTGTACAACTCCATAATCCTTTGAACCTCCCCCTCGAAGTGGGAACGGTTATGGGAGATGATCTTGTGGGGCACCCCAAACCAACATATGATGTTGTTTTCTAAGAACTGAGCCATATGCTTAGCCTTTAAATTGACATGTATTAATGCCCATTTAAGGCCTTAGGAGCTATCCTTCCGATCATATCTATGCCCCAAACTAAAAATCGCCATGGAGAAGTCATGCTATAAAACTCACAAGGTGGTACACCGTTCAAGTTGGCATATGTCTGACAATCATGGCAACTATAGACATTGCATTTTTTACCCTTTAAGACTCGGACCCCCATTCCCTAATGATGCTCAAAGTCTAAGGCCTAAGGTCAGTTTAAAGCCTAATTAGATTTCAAATTAACTTGAGGAGTATAAAATTGGAAAATATGACCTTTTACATGATCAAAAATCTATTTTTGGAAATAAAATGACCAAAGTGACCCTTGGCCCACGTATGTGGCCAGCGGCTTGCGTGCGTGGGCCAAAGCATACATATATAGGCTCATTCCTGCGTACGTAGCTAGGGTTTCAAAAGCATGAAAAGGCAAGTTTTTTGCAATAATGGCTGAGGTTTAAAATGAATCCCACATCGTCTAAGAGCCACTCTAAACCCCATTTTTTCCTCTATAAAAAGCCTTACATGGTACATTTTCAAAACACATAGAAGTCCCACCAGAAAAACCTAAGCTTATGTTTGGAACAGTTTTTGTTTTCTATTTTCAAAAACTTGTTTTTAGGAATATAAAGATGTTAGAAATTAGGTTGGTTTTGACCCAACCCATAAACCATGGCCCATGGATCGTCCACATGGGTTATCTGATAAGTAAGTTTAAATTTAAACTAACTGATATTGGTATGAGTTATCAATATCAGTAGTGGGATAATTTAAACTTAACAGATATTGATATGAGTTATCAATATCAGTAGAGGAGTAATTTAAATTTATCAGATGAGATCTTTCAGGGATCACATATATCTGATAGTGAGTGAATCTCTACTAGTATTTAAAATACTCCTATATCAGTTAAAAAAAAATGATAGACAGTTTTGAGAACATGCATATAGTTTTGAGTGCTCTCTCAAAATAAGCCATCTCTCTGGGACACCATCAATTGTTCCCTAGAATTTGGAGCGTGGAAATTAGGAGAGACTCTAGTAGCCTCTCTGCGACTTGGAGGTGTTCCACAAAGGAGATCGTGAGGAGTTCATAAAGCAAGCAAAGGACAAGATCCGGGCATTTGGTGATATATTCCACCAAAGGTATGTGTCTATATGACCTCTAGTAAAGTATATAATTATTCAACAAAAGAAAAAACAATTTTCTTGTATTTTTGAAATCAAAAACATGTTTGGTTTGTTGAAATTAAAAATAATAATAATTTTTTGAAAAAAAATAGAAAATACTAAAATATGTTGTTACTAGGATTTGAACTCTAATGCTAACTCATTAAATGAGACAGATTCATTAACTCAAATGTGTGTTTTCATTGAATTTTAAAAAATAGAAATTGAAAACAGTTTTTTGCAAGTTTTCAGTTTCTTTCACAAATTGAGTTTTGAGAGTAGTTTTCATTTTCTGTCCATTTTGGATTGTCAAATAAGTTTTTTAATCTCAAAAATAGAAAATTGTTTTGAAAACAAAAAATAAGGGGAAAAAAAGTTACCAAACATACCCTAAGATTCACTAGAAAATAGTGAATCAAAAGGGAGTTTTACACAAAATACCCTCAAGTCAATTTTGTTTGATTGAGACCTTTTCTAGCCCCAATCCTTTTATTTTAACGTTGCTAATCACTTTCTAATTGGTTTGTGAATAGACTTGACTAAGAAGAACGGTCAAAATCAAGCTTGGAAAGCTTTTGTGAGAGGTATTTCTTTTAAATCACTATCTCATCTTTCTTTCTTTTTTCGCCTTTAAATCTTCCTGTTTGTTTTGTTTGTTTGTTAGAACAAGTTTTAACATGCTTCTCTAGATTAGGTTTAATTTTTTGTATGTTTAAAATGCATGTTTGTTTGTTAGAATTAGGGATTTATTTCATTCTCTATTTTCTGCCTTGTTCGTATTTGGGTTAGGGTTTTGAACAAGCCCCATGTGTGCATGTTATAAGCATGCGTACGCATGTTAAATCCTATGTACGCAGACCTCTAATTTCGTACATAGGTGCTTGCCCAGAAACCTTAATCTAGATTCCTTATGTTTTTTTGATTTGTTTGTTTCACATGTTTTGTCTCTTTTTTGAGCCCTTTTCATATGTTTATACGTACTTGTGCCTCTGTCTTATATGCTTGTTGTCTTTAAAACATTTTAAAATGCTTTAATGCTATACCATAGATTCACATGTCCATGCATCAATGCAATAGGTGCTTTGTTGCTGCAATGTAAGTGAAGGGTAAGTCATGCATTAAAAATGTTCATGCATTTGTGTTATACTTTATTTTGATGATATGATGAAGCATGTTTAGAAGAATGATTAGGGATTTCACATGCAAGATGAATGCTAGGAATTCTTTTGTGTGTTTGGCTCTCTTTTGCTTTTTGGGTAGATAAGTATGCTTGTTTAGGGATAAAGATGCCATTTTTTATGTTAGATGTATGATCAGAGCATGTGTGAGTTTAGAATACAAGGGTTGAATTAGTTTTAATAGGGTTAAGATGTAAGACACGATGATGGGAGGCCAACCTTAGGGTTGGGTGATCTTGAGTGCCTATTATATTCCCAAGAGTGTACCCAAACTACAAACCCATACTATGGTAGTAAGATCAAAGGTCCTTCCCTGAAAGTACACTATATATATGGTTTCTATACCATAGCAAAATCTAGGTGGCAACTCCCCATTTGTGTCCACAGTAGCGACTCCATTGGGGATTGTGAGTTTAATTCCTATATGTCTTGTTTCTTAACCTTAATGAAATCTTTTCAATACTTGTTTGCACACACATTCACTTGTTCTCTTTGTCCCTTAACCTTGGTTTGTGATGAGTGGGAAGGTGGAAGGCTCCATTCGAGCCCAAATCTTTCGAAGTTCATCCCACCAACTCACAATTAGTGCCATCGCCTATAATGGGCTTTGAGTACGTTAAAGGTTTGCTACCAATCCACAATGAGGTCCACTTAAGCCCTCGGTTGGAATCATAGCCCACTAACTTGTGAGTGACCATATCACAAAGGATACCCTTTATATCTATTGTTTGTTCAACCATATATCATGTGTTCACCTAATTCTAAAGAAGAAATAAAAAATTAAAAAAATGGAAGGGATGGCCTAAAGTTATGGTATACCCCAAGATGTTTTGGGATAAAAGAAAAGAAGTTCTCACATGAAAGAGGCTTGTCCCTAAATCGAAAGGTATATCTTAAATTTGAAGGTTCATAGGACCATAGCCTAATTGCTATCATAGGCCTAAGTGAAAAAAACCCTTTTAGAAAAGAGGACTTTGGGCCTAGGGTAACAAATATGCTATGGAAAAATATCCTACAAAGCCAATATTAACTTCCTAATATTGGGCCTCCTTGTTGTATGCCTAGGCCCAAAATGATGAGAACTTCATGGACTTTGAGAGGAAGGCTACAACATATTCTAGCAAAAGAGCTATTTAAAAAAAAATGATAAAATGATGAATAAAAATAAAAAGCCCAAAGGTGATGAATATATTGTAAGCCCCGGTTTGAGACTAAGGGTCAAAATTTTTTAACTACATTCTAATGAAAGCCCACAAGAGTAAGATAAGAGCTTTATTGTAAATGAACCAAAGCCTAATGAAACAAGGGGGTGATATTGTAATTGGGCCTTCATTAAAATGAACTTAAAATTTTTTCTAAAGGACATCTAAAAAGTTATAAAAAAAAATAAAAAAAAACCTTTAATTGGGACATAAACTTAATAAAAATGGGGCTTCTTTTCAAACATCACAATCCAAGTCCAATGGAAGACGAGACATTCAAAGGGAAAACCCCTCAAGAGGGAAAGATGGACGCTTCAAGTGAATAGGTCCTCATGCAAAAGATGCTCAAGTGTGTGGAGGCACAAGTTGAAGTTCTTAAGAAGATAATGAGCTAACTCTTTGAGATAGAAGAAGAGGAAGCTGAAAAAGAAAAGGCTAACCATGGACAAAGCAAGCTTACTCAAGAAGACATCAACCGCATGATGACAGAAAGGAAGGTCTGCCTACTTCTACCTAACTTTATGCCACAGTTGAAGAGTGCTCCTAGACCATGGACTTTCAAGACGGCCCATGTCAATTACTTCTAAACCCAAGTTTGACCCCAGTTAATAGAATTAACAACTTTTTAACCCAAGTTGTTAATTAGATTTATTATGAATAAACCTTGTTATAACAAACAAACATCAATATCATGTCAAAATCATGCACAGCAGAATAGAAAATAAGACAAGATATGATGACCCAAGAAAACCAATGAAACAAACTAGTTTCATAGTAAAAAACCTAGGGGGAAACTTTCCCGAAAAGCAATTCATTATAGTAAAGAGAAGTTTCAAATCTAGTACAAAACCTTTGTCCCTAGACTCTAAAATCCCCGTAGATGAACTTACAACAAAAATTTCTACCGCTTCAGAACCTCTGAACTTTGCAATATATGAACGCCACCAATGATGCACAAATTCCAGTACGTAACTAACTCCTTTACACAAATCCCAATACATGACTAACCCCAGCAACTTGGAGAAGATGTTGTTGGCGGTAAAGTTCTTCACTTCATCAACAATAAAGATCAAGAAGCACTTGGTAACAAAACCCTAAGGCGCAAAGATGCAGTAACTTCATACAGAGAGAATAAGGCACTAGTCCACCTTTTGCTTGTGTTCTCCTTGTATATTCACTCAATGCATATGTGAGGGCCTTTAACATAAGCCTTATATATGTCTAGGGTTGTGAGAAAAGAAACCCGACACAAATATACAAGCATGGGCCAAAAATCAAATTTGGAAATTCTGATTTCAGAAGTCTCGATAGATTTTCTATCGAGGTATCTATCAAACTTTAATGAACAACTTTTCTTTACTTGTTTCTTGGTCCAATCTTCATGGCTTTAATACTTGGCTTGAACAACATGTTTCTTGAAGTACTAAACCCATCCTAGATCTACCTAATTACAAGTAAAGTGCATTTTATCAAAGGATTAGCCAATTACATAAAATATGTCCTTAAAAATCTCCCCCTTTGGCAATCTATGAAAAAACCACAACAAAACAACTAATCACGAGAGAAGTCTTAAATTACTTAACTCATAACCACTTGTTGTATTACAAAATAAATCTATCCCTACTACAAACTCTTGAAAAACTTTGCAAGAAAAGAGTTCACAGCATGATAGACTTTTGCAGCCTGTCTTTTTGAAACACTTAAACAAAACTCATTAAGGCATCATATGTGAACCAGAAATAAAAACTGCATACATAAAGAAACATGTGTATAAAGAGAGAAAAGAAACAACACATGTAGAGGTAGGTGAAGAAGACATACAACATCATATATATATATATATATATATATATATATATATATATATCAAAGATAAGCATAATGTATGTAAAAATGGTCATAAGACTAGTGTACAAGAAGCTAAAAGAATCTCCTAAAACAACAAGGACGTAAGCGCTCCCCCTTACAAGATGAAACACAACTACCACTTACAAAGGCATGTATTTCTCCCCCTAACATGTAGAATCTTAAAAAGAATCCACATTTTCTCCCCCTATATGTCATGATTGACAAAGGATACAAGAAGCTACAGAGCTTCACCCGAGAAACACAAAGATGATTAAAGATAATCAAGGGGGCACAAGGAATCCATATAAATGCATGAATGTAATGAAACAAGATGCTATGGATGACAAGATAATAGAAAGATGCAAAACATTTGAAAAAAAATGCATGCAAGAAGGTCTTGACAGATTGAGAAGTTGTCGAGATGCTATCGAGCAAAAACCAACCTTGATGATTCGAGAATCTATCGAGGATGTGTCGAGCAAACAAAGAGCACAAGATTATGGCTCGATGGATTGACCTATCTATTGAGAGGTTGTCGAGGTCAAACCTAGAAATCTCGATAGAAGAGGTAATTGTCAAGATTCTGTCGAGAAGCTATCAAGGATGCTGAAAAGAGGTTTTTCAAGGGGGAAAAACACATAAGATGAGAAAGCAACAAGATGGCTACTCAAACAAGCATCTAAGCAACATGATAAGCACTCAAACAGCACCTCAACTCTAGATGCAAAGCATTCCTAGATCCACAAACAAACTAAACAAGTCTAACCAATTTTATATTTCAAAAACAAATTAAAACAGTTTAGAAAGTATATATTAACACATGTATTCCTTATGATGGATAAATCATATTGTACCTGCACATGTATCAAAAGTAGCAAAAAGTTTGCATGTTGTGTGTGAAAACATAGCAAGAGTGCATAAGTGTCTCATATTATGACAATTTGAGATATGAGAAAATCTAATACACTCGCACACAATCATAACTATTTGATGGGGACTATCACCTTTGAGGTACATCATATAACTCCCACATCTCCTAGAAACACGCTTGCAATCATATTTAAATGCATTTTGATTCTTTTTGCTTTTTGATTTTTATTTGCATATTTTCTTTTTGAACATATCATGCATGGGCATATATAGAAATAGAAGAAATACCCAATTATGTAAGCCAAAAACATCACAATTTTGCTATGCAAAATCACACATATATTATACATGATTGGTGGGCTTTAGTGGTGAGATGGTTATTTATGCCTTTCTCTTAGGATTTTTTAGTCCTTCCTGTCAAAAAGAGTGATATGAGTGTTAAGTATAAGAGATTACTTAATCGTACTCATCACAAACATGAGCCACAAAGTTCACTTGCTTAGTTATGCATTAAAGTGCTCATTTAAGCTATAGGAGATACAAAGTTGAGAAAACTTTGCTTTAATGGCCATCTAAGGTACACAAGTACCAATATACACAAACACATATTGTTTTTGTATTTTTCTGATTTTTTCACCTTTTTTTTATTTTGAAAACAAAAACAAAATAAAAACTAAACAACTAAACAAAAACAGACGAACAACATGAAAGCATGAAAGAAAAATGCAGAAGCATGAAAGCATGATTCCAGAAACAGATAAGAAATTAAGCAAGATAGTCCTACCTTAGATAGAAAGAAAAAAAAAGTAGAGGACAAATAGAAAAAACAAGTAAGTCTGAGACTCCTTTCTCACCCACACAGCACGAGTCTTTGGCTGTGAAGATGAAAAGGAACATGTCCTAGTATGTCTACTAAAGGACATAAAAGAATTAGAATTCTCTTGAAATTCAGTTAAAAAACTTAAAACTTTTAATAACTCTCCAAACAAAGTTGTAGTTCCTTGAAAGGAAACCTGTGACCATTTGGACACTTACTTTTGGGGATACAACTTAAAGCAATTAGGACGAATGTGTCTAGAAACACCACAATGGTGACAAACATGAGCAGTTTTAGGACTGCTAGACTTCCTAGAGTGAGGTCTAACAAAGGATTTAGAATTAGACAAATCAGTTATGGATTTCATACATTTATCACCTTTCTCAGATTAAAGCACAAAGACAGTCTTTGATTCAAAAGCCATGGAAGATGAGGGACCGGAGGAAATAGCTTATCCTAAGCTAGTCTTATCAGAACTAGGCTTTTGAGCACTTAATACCTCATCAAGCTTTGCACTAGATATCATCTACATTTGAGTTCTAGCTTGACTAAGCTCAACCTCGAGATTTTAACATTCTCTTCTAATGAGGTGTTCTCCACAACAAGAGTCTCAACTAACCTTGTAGTCCCATCTACTTGAACTAACAGTTAAACTTTTTTAGTTTTTACCTCACTAAGCTCTTTTCTACAAAGATGAGAAGTCTTTTTAGATTTTATAAATTCAGTACATAGCTTATCATAGGCTTCTTGAAAGGTCAACTTATTGGGTACTTCATCATCAGAAGAATCCTCATTGTCACTAGCATTCTCCACAATCACCTTATCGGTTATGGCAGCAAAAGCCATAAAGTGACCACATTCATTCACATAATCACCAAAAGAGTCATTCTCAGTATCACTCAAGGTAGCAACCAACCCTTTACCTTTTGAATTCTTGGTCTTTTCTTCCGTAAGATAGTTTGGGCACTCTATCCTCATATGACCAAACCCTTTGCACTCATGGCATTAGATGAGGGGTTTCTTATTCTTGCCCTTCCTAGAGGATTTAGATTTCCTAAGAGGGTTGTCCTTATCCTTTCTTAGATATTGAAGAGGCTTGATAATCTCATTAGCTATGAAGGTTAGATTCTCATCCTCATCATCATCCTCATCTTCATCTTCGCTTTCATCTTCATCTTCAAAGTCATCAATCTCTTCCTCTATACCCTTAAGAGCCAAGTTTTTACCCTTTCCACCTTTTCCCATTAAACCTAATCCCATCTCATAGGTTTGATGGTTCCCTACAAGCTTAGTCAAAGGAATTTAATCAATTTCCTTCACTTCTTTAATGACAGTGATCTTGGCATGGAATCTTTCAGGTAGGGACATAAGTATTTGCCTAACAATTTTGAGTTCCGCAATAGATACTCCAAGATTGAAGGTAGAATTCACAATATCCTTGAGTTCAGCATAGAACTCATCAAAGCTCTCATCCTCCTCGATCCTTATTTCTTCAAAACTACTAGTGAGTCTTTGCAGCTTCACAGTCTTTATTGCCTTGGTACCTTCATAGGTGGTCTCAAGAATGATCCATGCTTCCTTGGCAACTTTTGTGGATGATATTTTCTTCAATTCCTTATTGGCCACCCCACAAAACAAAGCATTTAAGGCCCTACAGTTGAAATTTTTCACTTTGATTGTTGCTTCATCCGAATCCACCAGCGCTTCCTTTGGCTTAATCCAGCCAACTTTAACAGCTTGCCATACTTTTTCACCTAGAGCCTACAAAAAAACTTTCATACGAACTTTCCAGTACGTATAATTAGTGCCATCAAATAAAGAAGGAATCAAAAGAGATTGTCCACGATCCATGACAATGGGGTCAAGGATCATACTCAGGAAATTAAATCAATCAGAGTGTACCCGCTTTGATACAACTTGTTGGGAAATTTAGACCCTGATTGATAGAATTAACAACTTTTAAACCCAAGTTGTTATTTAGATTTATTATGAATAAACCTTGCTACAACAAACAAACATCAATATCATGTCAAAATCATGCACAGAAGAATAGTAAATAAGACAAGATATGGTGACCCAGGAAAAGAATGAAACAAACTAGTTTCACAATAGAAAACTTAGGGGAAAACCTTCCCAAAAAACAATTCACTATAGTAAAGAGAAGTTTCAGATCTAGAACAAAACCCTTGTCCCTAGACTCTACAATCACCATATATGAACTTATAGCAGAAACCTTCTACTACTTCAAAACCTCTAAACTCTTCAATATGTGAACGCTACCTATGATGTACGGATCCCAGTACGTGAGTAACTCCCTTTCACAAATCCTAGTACGTGACTAACCCCAGCAACTTGAAGAAGATGTTGCTGGTTGCAAAGTTCTTCACTTCATTAACAATGAAGATCAAGAAGCACTTGGTTACAAAACCCTAAGGCGCAAAGACGCAGTAACTTCTTGCCGAGAGAATAAGGCACTAGGTCACTTTTTGCTTGTGTTCTCCTTGTATATTCACTCAATGCATATGTGACGGCCTTTAAAATAAGCCTTATATATGTCTAAGGTTGTGATAAAAGAAACCCTACACAAATATACAAACATGGGCCAAAAATTAGATCTGGAAATTCTAATTTCATAAGTTTCAATAGATTCAGCTTCTGTCAAGCTTCCTTCATTAAGTCTTGATAGATTTTTTGTCGAGGTATCTGTCGAGCTTTAATGAATAGCTTTTCTTCACTTGTTTTTTGGTCCAATCTTCATGGCTTTCATACTTGGCTTGAACAACATTTTTCTTGAAGTACTAAACTCATCCTAGATCTACCCAATCACAAGTAAAGTGAATTTTGTCAAAGGATTAGCCAATTACATTAAATATTTCCTTAACACAAAGGTTTCCATACGTGTATTGCTTTGATTATGTCATACAGATCCTCACCCTTATTAGGGAAATCTCTCCCCACCTCATCAAAGAACTAGTCACCATCATCCTTACTACAATAGCTGATTACTTCTTCTTCTCCTTCCTCTTCTTCTTGAGTCAGCACGAGGTATTGGTTGTTGTTAGAAGAAGGGTCCATGTCACGTTCAAGCATGAAGTGAGTTGGGATAACTTGAGTTGTTCCCAACTTTGAGGTCCATTCTGGCCAATCATGATCATCCCATGATCCCACAACTTAAGATTCATAGAAGTCATTGGCATGGGCCCTCTTGAAAGTCCATGGTCCAGGAGTACTCTTCAATTATGGCATAAAGTTGAGTAGTAGTAGGCGGACCTTCCCCTTTGTCATCATGCGGTTAATGTCTGCTTGATTTAGATCACTTTGTCCATGGTTAGCCTTGTCTTCTTCAGCTTCCTCTTTTTCTATCTCGGAGAGTTGGCCTATTATCTTTTTAAGAACTTTAACTTGCACCTCCACACACTCAAGCATCTTTTGCATGAGGACCTTTTCACTTGAAGTGTCCATATTTCCCTCTTGAGGGGTTTTCTCTTTGAATGTCTCACCTTCCATTGGACTTGGATTGGAGTGATGTCTGAAAGGAAGTCTCATTTTCATTAAGTTCATGTCCTAATTAAAGGTATTTTAAATTTTTAGATGTCCTTAGAAAAAAATTTTAATTTCATTTTAAAGAAGGCCCAATTACAATATCACTCCCTTCCTTCTCAAAGATATTTCCCCTTATCTCATTGGGCTTTGGTCCATTTACAATAAAACTCTCATCTTACTCTCATGAGCTTTCATTATAATGCACTTAGAAATTTTCAATCCTTTGCCTCAAACATGGGGTTACAAGATATTCATCACCTATGGGATTTTTAATGTTTATTCATCATTTCTTTTTTTCTTTTCTTTTTTTGAAATAGTCCTTTAGCTAGAATATAGTGTAGCCTTCCTTTCAAAGTCCTTGAAATTCTCATCATTTTGGGCCTAGGAATAAAACGAGGAGGCCCAATATTAGGGAAGTTCATGTTGGCTTTTTAGGATTTTGAATGCTAAGTCCAAAGTCCGCTTTTTCAAAAGGGCTTTTTCCACTTCAGCCGATGATAGCAATTAGGCTATGGTCTTAAGAACCTTTCAAGTTAAGATATACCTTCCATTTTACATCTTTTTTTTGTTCTTTAGGACTAGGTGAATACATGATATATGGTTGAACAAACAAAAGATATAAAAGGTATCTTTTGTGGGTAGGGTCTAGGATCTCTCTAGTGTGGGTAGGCTTGCTAAGACTAAAGGGATAGATAAGTAGGTTACTCATAACTTGGTGGGCTATGATTCCAACCGTGGGCCTAAATGGACCCTGTAATGGATTGGTAGCAAACCTTTATCGTACTTAAAGCCCATTATAGGCGATGGCATCGATTGTGAGTTGGTGG